>NC_135781.1:1885450-2065796 GCF_028453695.1 Augochlora pura
TAGGTTTCTTTCAACCCCTTGACCTGTGATTTATTTCTTTGCTACGCTGTGTGGTTGTTTATTCTTCTCGAGAATTTTTTAAATGGACCGAGATGATCTTTGTTTGTTGCATGCGGTGGTTTATGCTTTTAGTTCTTGATTTAGGTTATGGTAGAGTCAAATGTTCTTTCGATTTGGAAGAAATGCATATTTGTATTTTGTGCATTGTTTAGGGAGTCTTGCGATGTCTTTGTGTAATTGTTAAACCGGGGGAGATAATAATAATTGAATTCAATAAAGTTAATAATAATATCAGTAGACTACAGTAAAAATTAAGAATATTAAAGGACTAAATTCGAATAAAAATTGTTATTATTAAATTTATAGAATTAAAAGATGAAATTACATAGGTCATAGCCTTAAAGTTACTAAATAAATTGGACGATTAGAAATGATCACAGTTAAAATGATTCATTATAATATAGTAAACTGAAAGCAACAAGAACGTACGACTGAACAATTAAAACTGAGATTTTAAAAATTATCAATAGATTTTGTATAATAATCATTAATTACTGATTAATATACAAGCGGTTGTAGTTTTGACTAAATTACACTAGCCTAAACTCTACTTACACCCTTTCACTGTTTCCTCCCCACCCCAAGGGTCACGTGCTCGTCGACGTTCGCGGTCTATTTAGGCGATCGCGCCGCTTTCAACAAAGATCTCGCGCGATAAAACGCGTCGCGTTATATATTTCGCGAGATCTCCAGCGTTTTATAATTCCTTGAACAATTTTTAAACGCTGTAAATACGGTTTGTCCGGCGATAGCGTTTTTCTCAAAATTTACGGCCGGGCGAAGGTTGCACGCGACGCGCTAAAAATGGCGGAGGTCCTTTAACGGCCGGCGCGCCGTCCGCGATACCGAAATATAACATATTGCGCTCTGCTGTACGTATCCCGGCGTTCAAGCGGTCTATGTAAATATTTTATATTAAAGCTGTAAATTCGTAATAATCGTTCATCTAGACCCACGAAGCTATCAACTAACCGGCTTTCAACCCTACGCGATTAGTATTCTGTTACGCGGGTGATGTAAATCATCGTTGTGCCCGCCTAACATTGATATTTTACGATAACAGTTAACCGTGTACAATAATTATACCTTCGCGTTAAGGATCGAAATGATCGAATCAGAATTATGCGGGGCACGTTGTCGCGATAATTGTGGCTTACATCTTGAACCATAATTGGCGCGCTTTAAAATGTTGATAAGACAAGTGGAATGAATTATGAAATTGCTGCGAGGTTATTAAAGTTACTACAAAGTTAGTAAAAAATTACTATAAAGTCAGTAAAGCTGGCATAAAGTTAATAAAGTCAGTATGAATTTACTATAGTTGGTATAAAGTTAATAAAGGTACTATAAAGTTAATGAAGTCAGTATAAATTGACTAAAGTTATTATATTAAAAATATTGTCGCAGTCATTGCATTAAGAATATTATGGTAAATATTATAATAACAATATTATATATTCTTATATATTCTAAAATATAAAATTTGCGATGCGTTTGTAAATTTGACAAAGATTGTTTTGAAACGTGGCACGATCATTTTTAGGGGGGAGGGGGGGGAGGCATAGAGTCGCCATTCGGCCGCAAAGGGTTAATTCTCAGGCTGAGCGAACCGCGAAGTCGACGATGTATCGTCTCGAAACGCGAACGTCTTCTCGCAGCTGGAAACGACGACGACGATCATTATACACCGTCGCATCGGTGGGACCGGTGCACAGCAAAGTGTTCGGCCCCAATCTCATAATAGACGACATTCTCTATAATTCACGGGCGAACCCCCGACTCCGCCGTCGTCGAACGCTCCGCATCCCCTGCCGTGTGTACACACTGTTCCTCGCGTGCATACACGTAAACACACACACACATCCTTGGCTCGGTCCCGGGCGCGCAAACTCTCCGATATCTACACCAGGAGCCTTTCAAAGCATCCGCGGCAACGTATGATCGAATAGTTTAACTTATGTACATCGAAATTGCCGCGGAAACGACCTAAATAGTATAATATTGTTAATATAAAACCTTCCATGATATTCTTATTATATCTGCGATAACAATAATATTCCAAATATAATGACTGTAACAATATTCCAAATATAATAACTGTAACAATATTTTCAAAATAATGTTTTCAACAATATTGTTGATGTAACGACTGCAATAATATTGTTATTATATCGACTGCAATAATAATTCTAATATACCATTTGCAATACTGTTATTATTATAGCAGTATTATGTAATATATATTATAATAACAGTATTGGAAATTTTATATTTTATAATATATAACAATATATAATATTGTTAATATAATAACTACCATAATATTTTTAATATAATGACTTCAATAATATTCTGATAATATAATAGATAATAAATACAATAAACAATACAACAAATAATATTCCAATAATATAATATTCCCAAAATATCCGCAACACCTGCGCCACTTATTATCCAAATCACCCAATTAGATTTCCAACCATGACTCGCGCATTGCACAACAATTGCAACTCTCTCTCTCCCCCGATGATCGCCATCTCATCGATGAAACATTTCCATCTTGAATCGTAAACAAAAGCATCTCGCTCCTACTCCGTTTCCGCGAAAATCGTACGGCAACATTTTGAAGAACGTACGATTTTATCTCCGGCCGATAATCGATCGATGCATCGGTCGATACTCGAGAAGCCTTCATCCTTCGTTCACGCGTTCTACGAACAAATCTTTCCAGGTAGATCGGTTGCAAACAGTCGGCGATAAGCGTTCGCGATAAGAGACAAGTGTACCCGGTCCGCTATATAAAAGGGACAACGCTGCGTGCCGCGTATCACAGCTCGATAAGCAAGCAAAACGTGCGATTCGGTAATTCGTGACAATTAAAGAGAAAGGAAGAAGTTTTTCGTCATGTCTGCGCAGAAGCTGGTCGTCTGCTTAGCGATCGCCCTGATCGCCGTGATCGCCACGGAGGTTACATCCGTGCCGGATTACAGCAACTACGCGAAGTACAACAAGTCGAACAATTTGAGCATCGGGTACAGACAAGCCGGTGACAGGCTGGTGTTGAGGCAGAACGTCATCGTCCAGAGCAGCTGGATGCAAGTCAAGACTGTCACGAGGACGTTCAACGCGTCGAGATGGGAGAGGATCACGTTGGTCCAGGCGGTGGATCTCAAGAACAACGGGAACGGCGCGTACCCGTCGCTGGTCAAAGGCGGCCCTGGCTATAACAACGTCACCCTGAAGTTCACCAGCCAGAGGGGACATGGCATCAACTTCGTCGTCAACGTGTACGCACGTTAATTTTTTATTGTGCCACCGTGAACTGTATTATCCTTCTACGATTTTAATCGTCGAAAGTATTCCGCCTGATTATTTATTTATTTCTATTATGCGCACGAGATTCGAGGAGATAATAAAAATTTGTTAACATTATGTCGATGTGGTTTCTTTGTTCGTGTACCTTTTGTTTTCCTTGGGTGTGACGGTTGTTGAGATTTTTATGGTGGTTCGTTGGTTTTTTGGGGAAATTAAGTAAATATGAGAAAATGCCTTTTTTATTTAATGTATGTAATATAATAATTAATGATAATATCTTGTGATATTTCTGCACTGAGATATATAGTTAAGACTTAAACATTCTAGAATATTACCATTTTTACTAGAACTCGATATCCCGTTTCTAAGTATGTTAAATTAATTGTTAAAAAATAAATAAAATGTGCTTCGGTTTTCACTCTGTGCGACAGGAAATGTTTTGGATAAATATTGTTAAATATTAATAAATGGACTGAGTATAACAATTGATATAAATAGGTTTTTATCTCTTATCTGATATTATTTAATCTTGGAGTTATGTGATAATTTATTCACGATTTTCTGGTTTCCTTTTTAAAACGTAAGTAATTCTATAGAAAATGTAGTCGAATAAATATCGATGGTGTAGAGCCTCGATATTTAGAGCAGGAATAGGTTGGACTATTCGAACCTCATCTGTTCGAGACAAGCACGTGCTCTGATCCAACCTAAACAACTACCAAGTGGAGTTAGTTGCCGGAACCGAAGTTCCGACGGTGCTTTTGATAAATTGTGATCGAACTGAGTCACGCACACAAATGTTCGCCCATTGCACTCGCAAAATTTTTGCAATACAGGTATCAGTAACTCGGTGGAAATTTTGCAAAAATTTTATTATACAGAGCCGAGTCGAAATAAAAGAATAAATAAACGAAATAATTTAGTATAAAATAAGAAATAAAGGATTTTGTATTTATATCCACGAAGAAATTATAAAATAGCGAAAGTTTGGGTGAAAATTGGTCAACTTTGATTAGCTGTAACTTCGCGAAAAATTATTGCAAAATGATGACTGTTTTTTAAATTAAAGCTTGAAACCTCTGCTTTAAGACACTATTTTTAGATTTTAAATTCGATGCACGGTTATGACAGTAACAATTTTAATACGAAGCTATGTTCGTTATATAGAAAATCTTGATTTTTGCTAAATTTAACAAATTTTAGGGGTTTTAACAAATTTTTTCCAGAGATTGCGATCATGATAGAATAAAGTTCGAACCTTCCTCTTTAATTTAAAAAAAGAATCACCCAGCTGCGACATCTTGCGACGAAATGACAGCACTTCAAAGTAACCCTTACATCGTAAAGATGGCAATCATAGATCGAATGAACGATTCTCAAACATGGCTTCGCATTCAAAAAATACAAATATTAACAAAGCACTAAACTTAAAATGCAGATACAGTATCAAAAACTAGAAACTCCAAGCTTTATTTTCAAGAAAAAATCATCGCCCTAAAATGATTCCTCGCAAAGTTATTAAGCGTCAAAGTTTACAAATTTTCATCCACGATTTCCAGGTTTGGCGACATAACCTCTTTCGCACCCCTAATTTACCACCCTTCCTCCATTTTTCCAACACGTCTGACATTTTAAAAAATTAATACACAGTCCGCTAAAGCGTTAAACAAATTCGTCGCAAGGCCGCGGCAAAATTCGGAGAAAATTCGTCCGCGAAGAACCGAGGCGAACGGTTTAATTAGCGGAACGCTTTTCCAACGAAGCGAGTCGCTCGCGCGCGGATTCTTTCCTCGCGGAGCGGATTTCGGCCCCTAAGAGAGAGGGCTCCGGATCTTCTGTTCCCGAGGCTTACCGGTACAAAGTAGATTTTGTGCATGCATGCGTGGCGTCGGCACGAAGAGAGAGAGAGAGAGTGAGAGAGAGAGAGGAACAACCGACTGGAAAATTGTTGTCGCTTCGCCCGGCGCATTCTACCGTGGGGATCGCGCGCGGCGGCGGCGTCGGCGGCGAAACTTCGAATTGAGTTGAGGGCCACTGAAATTGGTGGTGGTATCTCAAGCTTGCGAACGACCATTTCGTTAACCTACTTATTCTATCTCCGTTCCACTGGCGAGCGCGCTCGAGTACCTAGTTTGTCCGCAGTTTCCTGCCTTCTCAAAACGCTGCGCTCGCGCCCTCGTTCCGGAGGGAAATACAGTTTTCTTCGGATTGTTCTTTAATGATGCCCCCTGTGTCTGGGCGGTCGGTAAATATCCATCCCGTAAACAGCCGCGCACTTGTTAATTAGTTTAAATACCGGCGGACTGGAATTCCATCGCGAAGTTCGGCGCCATTAGTTGCGGCGCTTTGCTCTATGATACACGTGGACTATATATTATAAAAGTACAGTATATTATCAGGCTTTGTACTTCAAAAATCCGCCTCGATTTCAACCATCTTAACGAGCCGTCCGCCGCATAGTATGCGCTTGTGTCTAGCCACGCCGCTCGATTCCGGTCTCCGATCTCTCAAGTATCCCCTAACACATCGATCGAACAGGTGAGAATGCAAATTTGACAGTCACGTTAAAGATCCTCTTGACACTAACCGAAGTACAGAGAATACCGTCACACGACGTCGAAGCGGCGACCGGTTCTCCGTATACCGTGTTCCTCTGCATAATGCAGCGGCGACACGTGACGGACACGTAGGGGGTGGGAGGGAGGTTAGAGAGAGCCGCCGCTTGTTTAAAAACAATCGGTGTCAGTGTCCGGCGACATGCTATACACGAACGACGGAACTATCTAAAAGTTGCACGTGCCTGGCAAAAATAGCCGCACTATTATATATCCACCCCCTAGCAGAAATAGTCTCGCGCGCGCGAGCGTACACTGTTCGTATCGGTGACCTCCGGTTAGAAGGTACAATTCAGCTCTGACGCCCTAACAGACGCGTGTATAGACAGAGACACGTTCGTTCGCTTATAGGCGCGTACCGCCGCCGCCGTCAGGTCTATTCTCGTCGTTCGCTGATCTTTTTTGCACCGATATCGAGCGACAATCAGTTGGCAGCCCGGTAAAAGTTCTCGGATGCGCGCCCGGTTGCATCGCTGCGTACGTCGCATTCGATACGGGTCATTGGATCTTCCCTGTCGAGTGTCACGCGATAAATCACGAATTTCGGCGCCGCGAACAACGGACCTAAGACATATGTATGTACTATAGATTGGCGAAGTTATTAGGGTGTTAAGTAAGGTCCTTTCTTTCTTTAGTGCGAAAGCAGTAGACATTTGTTGTTTCTGGTTGTTTTATGACATAATTTTATTACATTATAATTTTGGACGTCTTTAAAACCTCTGTTTATTTCTCTCTCTCTCTCTCTCTCTCTCTCAAGTCTCTCTATTTTTGCATCTCTCTCTCTCTCTCTCTCTCTCAAGTCACTCTATTTTTGCATCTCTCTCTCTCTCTCTTTAAGTCTCTCTCTCTCTCTCTCTTTAAGTCTCTCTCTCTTTCACTTTCTCTCTCTCTCTCTCTCTCTCTCTCCCACATCTTCCGGTGCCGCGTATGGGCCTCTTGAAGCGGCCGCTGCCCCAGTACCTTCTGAATATTTAATCCTGGAAAAAAATGAACCACTTAGGTCGCCCCGGTCGTTTATACATTTTTATTCGCGCACTTCTCGCGCGCGCGCGTGTCTCTACTTCTACGGAAACGTAATATAATGTTTCGACGAGCAGAGACGCGTGGAACAAGTGCACGCGCGACGCGCGCGAACCGTCTGGTAGACCCTCTTTTCTTTTCCTAGACTCGAAGAGTACGGAATTATAAGGAATTCGTGGTGAATTTTTCAACAGGCGACACTTTTCAGTTGACGCGGCGGAAAATAGATTTAATTGCAGTAGGAATTGTTTCTTGGAAATTAGGGACGAAATAAAGTTGGAGAGACGTAGTTGTTGTTTAAAGAGAATGTTGGTGGGAGAATTTATATATAGTATGTGTTTGGAGTTAAATATAATTTTAATTGATATGTTGTATATAGGGTGTCTAGAAAATTGTTTGCAATAAATAAAAAAAAAATTAATGTCTTATGGATGTTCCGTGGACGTTTTATAGACATTTTATGAACATCTCATTGTCGTCTTATGGATGTATTATGGCAATTGAATTTTTACGGCAATTTTAACTTTTAAGCCTTTCCCGGGCCGTTTGCAGGCCGTTCGCGGGCCACTTCTTTTCGAACCTTGCGGTTCCTTTCGTATCTTCTCCGAAACGAAAGCGACTCATCGATAATAGTTCTCCTGCATAGATGGCGCACCCTTGCATACTACTCCGCTGCCATCACTCTGCCGGCACTCTCGCAGCACCATACCCAACGAAAACAACTCTCGCTGAATCAATTGACCCCTTGCCGTACTTTAAAGAGTCAGACTCGCGACGGAGATAATATTTCGAGTTATAAGTTGTTATAAGTTGCTCAGAAGCAATCAAATTTTAATTCTCTTGCCACCGATCCTTTCAACATTCAACCAAATGTTAGCACAAAATATAAAAATCCTTTTTCTTGTAAGAAATTGTCGAAAAAATTGTGATCATAGTAATAGCAAAGAAAATGGTACGGCAAGGGGTTAAATACTAAAACCAAATATTAAAACTGGTCGATTAACAAGAATCAATTTCGTATGCATAAAAGTGCGCTTCCTCGCATGGAATGGAAATGTACTGCGAGCCGGGATAATTATTTCAAATTTGCTGTTGGAACGTCGTCGAGCGCGAGGAGCTGAAACATCGCCGGTGTAATGCAAGTCAGCCGGGGTTGTAGACGTTACGCAGCGAATCTCCAATGAAATGGTTTTAATGGATTGACCAACTGACTTGCGTTTTCCGTTTGATCGGGCGCGACGCGACCCCCGGAGGCGCGGGCTACGTTCGCGAAAGCCGATCAAGTTAAAGGCTCGCCTCCGTATAGACGAGAGAGAGAGAGAGAGAGAGAGAGAGAGAGAGAGAGAGAGAGAGAGAGCTGAGAGTGCAGTTCCGGCGCACCGCGCGCGCATCGATCTCCGGAGAACCACTTTGCTGAAAAAGAAACGGTTAAGCATATGTACGCTGTCCCGTCATCGTCAATCCGACGGGGACGATGACTTCCGGCACTGCTGCCAGCGTTCACAGGCTCGCGATTAAGCGAACGAGTGGCAGGTAAATAATGGAACGTCTTTAACTCTTTGTGTTAGGTCATTTTCTTTGCAATTACTGTAATTAGAATTCTTTCGATCGCGCTAATTCGTTGGAAGAAAAAGGGAATTTTATAGGTATTTTGAGGTTATATTATATCTAGTTGAATGGTTACAGAGAAGGGGTTAACCCCTTGCCCTAGCATTTTCTCTGCAATTATTGTAATTAGAATTCTTTCGATCGCACTAATTTCTAGAAAAAAGGAATTTTACGAAACGTGATGTAACAATTTTAGCGGTGCCTCAACCGCTCGGGTGCAAAGGGTTAGGTAGGCCCTTTTCACTCTCTCTCCTTCTCTCTCTCTTAACCACCCCCCCCCCCCCCCCCCCCGGACGTTATTCGCCGCCCACCCCCGCCTCGTCCCTAGGTCCCTGGTAAAAGAAGGGTGAGGAGAAGGGTGAGGAAAACGGTTACACGAATTCACGGGCCGTTCCACTTTTAATTCGGCCTCAAACGAACAAGGGGCGCCCCGTCGCTCCATTCTTTTCCGCCGCGCTCCCGTTTCTCGTTAATACCGGCGCGGCGCGGCGCGAGTGAGCGCGCGCGCGCGCGAAATTCCGGTAATCGGGAGGAACTTGTCGCGCGTTGTTTGACAAGCGTCTAGTGTTAAAACGCGGGAATCGTAACTACGGCTTTCCGTTTAAAATTGCCCGATAATGGTCGCAGCGGTTTCGGATTGACGGCCAGGGCTCCTCTTTTGTGGCACCGCCGCACAGAGTACGCCTCGTGCAAACACGCTCTTTCATTCGCTCTCGCTCGTTTCCTAGCTCGTTCCCTCGTTTCGTTCGTTTCACTCGTTTCGTTCTCGCGCCCGATCCTGTCAACGCATTGTCTGACGACCGTTGTTTCGCTCCGCGGCTCGCTCGAACGGTCTCGCAACTTTACAAGCAATAACCGAAAGCGTGGGCCGGACCGGCTCGCGGCGGACACACGCCCGCGGTTCCACCATTGACTTTCATGGTGGACCGAGTACGGTGCACAGAGTATGATGGAACGAGTATTGAGAGAGCGAGAGAGAGAGAGAGAGAGAGAGAGTCAGGAATAGAAAAAGAGAGAGAAAAATAAAGTGAGAGAGAGAGGCAAAAATAGAGAAAGAGGGAGAGAGAGAGACATTGAGAGAGACTTATATAGAGAGAGAGACATAAAGAGAGGGAGAGAGAGGGAGACCTTGGGAGAGACTTAAAGAGAGGGGGAGAGAGAGAGAGAGACATTTAGAGAGACTTAAAGAGAGAGAGAGAGGGGGAGCGAGAGAGACATTTAGAGAGACTTAAAGAGAGAGGGAGAGAGAGAGAGAGAGACTTAAAGTGAGAGAGAGATATGGAGAGAGACATTGAGAGAGACTTATATATAGAGAGACAGACATAAAGAGAGGGAGAGAGGGAGAGACATTGAGAGAGACTTAGAGAGAGAGAGAGAGAGAGAGAATGAGTCAAGAAGAGAAAAAGAGGGAGAGAGACAGAGAGAGACATAGAGAGGAGGGGGAGATAGAGAGAGAAATAAACATATAGAGAGAGGCAAGGAGAGAGACATTGAGAGAGACTTAAAGAGGGAGAAATATGGAGAGAGAGTCAGAGAGAGGAACACAGAGAGAGAGTGCAGAGGGCTGTTAACGATTTCTCCAGAAGACAGCGCGGGGCGGCCCGCGTCTGCCGGCAATTAAGCGCGCGCGCGCTCGCGTTCAGCGTAAAATTTTCATATTTCACTCGTCGCGGAGGCACCGCGCGCCTCGAAAAGCGAGCGATCGGAATATACACGAAGAAATGTTCTTCTCGCCGTTTCCTGGAAGGCGGGCGCGCGCGCGGCGTCGACTGGAAATTATAGTGCATTACGTTCATAAAAATATCATGGCCGGCTGCCTTACGAGACTTTTCGCTGAAGCCAAAGGGACGCAAAGTGGTAGGTGTTAGGACAGGTAGACGGACTGCGAGTGGAGGTAATCATCAAGCGAGGGAATCCTCCTCCACCTCCCCCCTCCTCCCTCTCAAGGGAGTTCATGTCAATAGACGCTGACGTTTAGACGGCTGTCTCTCTCTCTTTGCTATCGATCTAAAAATACCGGTCATTCAAAGAATGCGTTTCAGAAAGCTACGACTGTGCCGCGAAACGACGCGGAATTAATGGTTTCGAAAGTTTCAACCCTTGCGCATAAGTGCGCGCGCGTTTATTGTGGTATAGTCGGATAGCGTTGTAGACGAAATTCTTGACGATTTTAATTTTTAATTTTTTATTTTCTTTGAAAGTCGATTTATGATATAGTTACAATATAGATAATATAGTCGGTTGTTATTATTTAATTTATCGATATTTTATTATGTAAATCATTAAGGTGGTAAAGTGGAGTTAATAAGAGACAACGAACAGGTGCGGCGGTGTCAGTGGTTTTATATCACGATTTCCGATTTATGTTTTTTGATTTTAAAAATTGTTCTTAGTATACTATTAATTTTAATAGATTAAATAATTTCTTTTTATTAGAATTTTTAGTTGGAACTTTTGTTAATTAATTCTATGCATTGTAGCAATGAGTCAGGAATTCAGCAGGAAATGCCTCGTACTAAGGGAACTGTTTTCACCGTCGCGGAAATTGGCGGCAAAAGATTCGTTCGTTGTTCGCGTGTAAGTCGAGCCGGGGTGGGCGGGCCGGTGTAATTTCTCCGACTGGTCAGTGGAGGAGTCTCGCGTTTAGCAGCCGGCTCGCACGGCGAGCAAAGCCGCGCGCGTTCGTACCGTGGACGACGTACGGAACGGTATCGATCGGCGGCGTTAAATATTTAATCGGTGGAAGAAAGTTCAATACACGGGGCTTGGGGGGGACGCCAGCTCGCTCCGCTCCGGTTGTCTTTCGAAGACGGTCCGAGTGAGAGAGAGAGAGAGAGAGAGCGAGAGAAAGAGAGAGAGTCGAACGAAAAGCGAGCACGACAGGAACAGGACGGGGGCACGCGACGATTCCTTACGGCGCGCGCCGCCCGGGTTCACTTTCATTATTTAGAGCGTCGGGGAAGAAAAAAATGAGGATCGCCGACACGTCGTGTCCTCCGGGCCCACCCCCGCGCGTGTATCGATCGTAATTTACCAGACTACTTACGCGCGGAACGTCAAACGGTGCTCGCGCCCCCCCTTTCCGTCGCCGCGAATCGCACGTCCACTTTTTGTCATGGAACGGGACTGTTTCCGAGAACACAGCTAACAGGAAATGATTCAGAAGAGATTGGTAACTTCATTGTCAACTTTGATTCAGAGATTGTTAACTTCAGATGTTATTTTATTTTTCTATAAATTCCTGAACATTTTTGTTATTTTAGGGTAATTGAATTTACTATTTTTATATTTTTGCAATGTCAGCTTTAAACAATATTTATTTTACTTTTATTCGATTTATTTTATTTGTTATTCTATCTCCATTTCATTTATTTAATTAATCGCAAAAGGTATCCAATATTCAAAAATTAATATAATAATATTAAAGTACACCAGCAATAAAAAAATGATTAGGAAAAATTAAAAAAGCGAATTTAGTAAAATTACAATAATCAATTACCATCACACTTCGCACAGTATCGTAAACCTAAATAATTGCAATAATAGTAAAAAGTATATTTAAACGTGTATTATAACAATTTTTTATGTCACCTTAAAGTCACCGCTCTCGGGCAAGGGGTTAATTTCTGACAGCGTCGATTTGCCCGAGCCGAATCGTCGTTGTACAAGCGAAGATAAAGCGGCATCGATGTATCGGGGGTAGGGGGGGGGGGGGGGGGGGGGGGGTCGGTGTTACCAGTCATGCATAAAGCATACGGTATTCATAAATAGAGACGAGATGATGGAGCATTTCAACGCGGGGCTCATCTCAGACTTCAATCCGGGCGCCGATCTCCGGTAGTTGAATCTTTGAGCGCGGAAATCAGCCGTAGAATACAGAGATTGCTTTTTAATAAACGCCACTTTGCTCGGCTCCTCGCAATTTTCGCAACGGCGCCCTGAACTGCGAGGATCGATTTCGTTTATGAAAGCATGTGAATTTTATTAAAGCGTTCTTTTTTTTTAGATCTTTCAGAATTTTTTTTTAGGATTGATCAATTTGAGGATGATGGACCGATAGGGATTGGACGTCTTTGGAACGTCCATTTCAGGGCGGAAATTCTTACGGGTCAAAGTGGAGGATTATTTGGACGAGTGGGGCGTTTTTAAGCCGTTTTTAAGACGTTTGTTATAAGACGTTTTTAAGTCGTCTTTAAGACGTTTGTTATAGGACGTCTTTAAGCTGTTTTTAAGACGTTTGTTATAGGACGTCTTTAAGCCCTCTTTAAGACGTCTGTTATGAGATGTCTGTCATAAGACGTCTTATCCTAAATACTAAGTAAAGAAGCCTATACAAGAGCCATATATAAAAGATTAAAGTATCTAAATAAAATAAGAGCGACAGCGATAGCTCGGTTGGTTAAAGCAGAGTCGCCCGACAAGTCGAACGAGAGAAACTCCCTCAGGGTTCGAATCCCCCGATATCCCGATCAGTGACCCAGTGCCACCATTTTTCTCTTTCAAATTTTACAAGTTAAATTCTAAAGTCATTTGTCCTGACACGTGTTTGGATAATTTAGATTTAGTTAGTTGACATATTTAGTTATTGTTAGAATTTGGATTCGGAGGAAGGATCATCCATAGCTGAGTGCGATCAAAATAAGTGTCAGATATGACTGCCGAAATGTGTTAAAAAAGACAAACAAAATAAGATGTCCATAAAAAGTGTTTAAGACGTCCATAAGTCATTCATAAGACGTTCATAAGTCATTCACAAGACGTCTGTATATAAATCTATAATTGAAGAAATATATATACTTATTGTTCCATTATATAGAATTAAAGATTTCATACGAACGTCTTAGTGACGTATTGCGAACGTCTTAAAGACGTCTTGCGAACGTCCTACGAACGTCTTAAAGACGTTTTCATACAATCCCGATTTCAAAACCTATAATACTTAGAAAACAGAATTATTTCAAAAAAGAATATTTACACCAAAAAATTCACCTCATCTCAACAATTCCACAATAAAATCAATTCTCATTTATCTCTTCCTATACTCAATTATTCAATACTAAACAAATTAAACCCTCATTAGTCTACAAATCATCTCCCATCAAATTCATCGGAAATTTTTGCTATTAAAACCGAACTCTTTCACGAAACACCGGCGATCATAGCGTTCATTTCCATCGGTCGCCGCGAATCGAGATTAATACGTGGAACCGTAATTAACCAGAAATGTTATTAGGCGCAACGATTCCGCGCCGCCATTGTCCGGCCGCCGATTATTAAAATATTTTATTATCGTTCCGCGTTTCAATCAATAACGTATTGTGTACGGCGCTCTCGTTCCCGGATATTCTTTATGTATGAATCGATATTTTAAAGTGAAACGGTTGTACGCGTATCCGTCCGACCGAATTATTCAAAATGGCGCCGCGCGTCCGACGGAGCGCCTCGCTCGCTCGCGCGCGCGATTTTCACGGGACACGGCTAAATGCGTCTATTCGCTGTTACACGGCATTTATCGCCACCGTTATTAACATTATCTCGCTATAATAATGGATAATAATTCATATTATTAATTTATTTTAAATCGAAATAAAAATTCAACTCTTCTGTTAATGCGCGCGCGATTTTGCGTGACACGGCTAAATTCGTCTATTCGTTGTTATTAACCCTTTCGCGCTATAATAATTAGTAATAAATATTCCAAGATCTGCTTGAAAGGGTTAAAGCCAAGTACTAATGGACGCAGCACGAAGGGTTAACACTCGAATTTTGGGCGCGCGATTTCCTTTATTTTTTCTTTTTATTTCGCGTCGAAGGAAAAAACAAATTTAATTGTTTATCGAGAGATTCGAGTCCGGTAGAAAACAAGAGCAACCTATTTTCGTTTCTGCATCGGCGACGTCCACCTTGTTACTGGAAAATTGCATCGGAAGCACGCGTAACTACCCACTGAAGTCGATAAACAGAAGAGAGATACAATCTTTTCCTCCTCGGCCGGCTGAAGCGAAAGCGCGCGAGAGAGAGAGAGAGAGAGAGAGAGAGACTCGCCGGTTTTCTTGCGGGGCCGGCGCGGCGGTGTCGTCGTTTTTTGGTTGGAGTGCACTTTTAAAAGAGTTTTTTTAAGATAAGAGAACCTTAATAGCTAACACCGGGGCGCAAGTTACTTTCCTCGCGGGCGAGCTCTAGTGCACGCCTTGTACCGCGTGCGTTCGTTTAACCGGCCGTGATCGCGTCTTATTAAAATCTTCCTTATTTTCTTAGTACTCTCGCAATGATTCGCGTGCGTGATTCGTTGTTGGATGAAGCGTCTGTTTTTGGTTCATTTTGGTGATTTTTCTATGAGATGAGTTTTGGGGAATAATTTTGTTTTTAGAAGATGGGGTGAATGAACTGCGATTAATTGGTCGATGACTATAATTTATGTTAGTGTTGCGGTTAATTATTATTGTTCTTATTTAATTAGTATTATTTAATTATCATTGTTATTATTATTATTTAATCACCACTACTATTATTATTAGTCAATTACCACTATTAATGTTATTCAATCACTACTATTATCATTATTATTCAATTACCACTATTATTATTGTTATTCAATTACCACTATTATTATTGTTATTCAATTGCCACTATTATTATTATTCAGTTACCGCAAGTTTCAGTTTCAGTTTTTCAAATTGTTGCTATAGTTGTTCTTATCATAAATGCATCACATCCTCAGTCGATTTATGAACAAACATTTAGTTCGAACCATAAAGAGTCAATTTTGAACAATCTTGCACGCGCCGAATAACGTTCGTTCCAGGAAAGGAAAACCATATCACTCGTTTACCCGCGAAAGGTAACCAACCCCTGCCGCACCAACAATCGTCGATAAACAGTTATAACGTCTCCGCAATTATTAGACTGCGGATATTTATGTAAAATAAGGTTTCTGTAATTAAATTTTAAGATATAGAAATTTATTAGAAAAATATTTTCTATGCTGGTAATTTAAAAAAAATTGATGAGATTAGAACAATGCTCCTAAATTTTTGTAATATTTTTATTGCTTGGAATGATACCTTGTTAATTTTATTATATACACTTGTAATTGGTTATTGAGTGAATTATAAATATTTTATAATAGGCGAAAATAGTTATAACAATTATATATGTATATGATTTTTTTCATGCTGATTTTATGCATTTATGATAAAATTGACAAAGTGTTATTTTAAACTGTAAAATTGTTACAGGTAATTTCAAACAATTTAAGATGGAATACTTGAAAGATTTAGAATACTTGAAATATTTAGAATCCTTGAAATACTTAGAATCCTTGAAATACTTAGAATCCTTGAAATATTTAGAATATTAAGAACATTTACAATACTTATATGACTCAGTCAACTTACTAAATTAACAACATCACTACCAATAATTCCAAACACTTAAAAAACCCTCACCCCCAATAACAACAATTAAAAACACCAAACCAAAGATATCCCACTGTCCACCACCATGCACTTTAAAAAACCATAAACTAACACCACCAACAACCTGCACCCCCTATAAACCCCCGAACTGATTACCTTTAACCCTCTCCCTCCCCCTACATCATCGATTCCAAAAACACCGGCGACCGACGACCAAACACCACCCGCATCGCCGCGAATCCACCTCCTATCCCTGACGTGCCGCTCGAACACGGCGTGGAGGGTCGAACACCCCGTCGCCTATTTAAACAGTTTACTCAAGCCTAGACCGTCTCGCGCGCGCGGGGAGGTTGGCTCCTCGCGTGGCAGCTTTAAATGCCGGTTGGCGAGAAGAGAGAGAGAGAGAGAGAGAGGGAGCGCGACTTTTAATTGCGCGGTTCGCGGGAGAGCGGCGCATCTCGCCCCCTTCGCGTAGCGCGCGCGGAACTCTCCCTTAATGAGATGGCCGGCCCGGAGAGCCGCCTCATCGGTGTTAAAAATGTTGCTCTCACGCACTGTCGCGAGAGACGCGCGCTAGCCGTGCGCGAGAGGGTAGGACATACGCGCGGGAGCCGCGCGCGAGAGGGTAGCCTATAGAGTAGATAGAGGCTGCCAGACGACGAGGACGCAGTCGACGACATCCTCGTCGTCGTCGTCGTCGTCGTCGTCGTCGTCGTCGACGCCGCGGACGGTGCGCCTCGCGTGCATGTGTTCGCAGGCTGTCGCGCGCAACCCCCTGTATCTTAGGGTGTGCGGAGCAGGGTGTCGAGGGGAGGGGGGTGGCGGAGAGGACGCGCGGAGGACGCGCGACGGTGTGCGAGCCGAAGCGGGAAGAGCGCAGCGTCGAGGGCAGGGAATAGCGGGCGAGGTGAAGGGTGTTCTCGCTTCTTCCTTCTCCGGTGCGGAAGTTGCGCTCGCGGGGGGTGCTTTTACCGCCTCGCAGATAGCGCCAGTAAGTATGTAGGTTCTTGGCGCTTGCGCGCGGCCGACGCCGTCTCCGTCGCACGCGCGCGCCGTGCTCGCGATCTACCCTAACCGAGAGCCGACTCCGGCGGCCCTCGTCGCTCTCGTACCGGCTGCACCGGCGTTGGTTAAAGCGAAAGCGACGAGCGGAGCGACGGAACATGGGAGAAGGATAGAGCGACTACGCGCGAGCGAGAGATCCGCGCGCGAAAGCGAGAAAGCCGGCGCCGTAGGGAGAAGCGGAGAAGGACGAGGCTGCGAACGAGGGAGAAAAGGAGAGTGTGCGCGCCCGAACCGCGAGGGAGAAAAGGAGAGTGTGCGCGCGCGAGAACCACGAGGGAGAAAGAGCAAGAGAGAGAGAGAAAGAGAGAGAGAGAGAGCCGGAGAGCGTTGCGTGGGGAGCGATCGCAGCTCGTCATTCGAAGCCCGCCAACGGACGAGCGAGCAGCCACGGAACGGGACCGCGATTCAAACAACCGACACGCGATCTTCGCGAGAGAGAGAGAGAGAGAGAGAGAGAGAGCGAGTGTGTACACACAGCAGCCGAGAGATCCACGCAGTCTAGAGATCCACCGACTGTGATCCAAGCAACTTAGAGATCCAAGCAAGCCGAGAGATCTGTTCTCCACGACTTCGTCGATCCAGGTGATCGAAGCTCGGTTGCCGTGACCATCGCAGACACACGTCCTCGCGGACGACAGCTAACGCAGTTCGGTGATCACCGGCTGAAACACCTCGATCTCACCTGGCGCAGCGGTGCCCGTTGCCGTCATCGTTCCGGGATACACGTCCTCCCGTGTGAACGATACAGTGTGCTCGCTCCGCGATCCGCGAACCGCTCGCGACCGTGTCCGCGGTGTGCGCGTCCAGACGCGGCGACGTCTCGCGTGTTCTCCGTGCATCCCCCCGCGGGAGCATCAGTGATAGTGAAAAGATAGCCGGTGCAAGCAGAAGACGCGGTCTTGACAGTGATCAGTGATTGTCCTTGGTAAAGGATCGTCTTTGATCTTGAAGTGTCACCTCTGACTTCGATGGATTATTTTTGACGAAGGATCATCTTCGATCTCCAAGGATCATCTTCGACCTCCAAGGATCATCTTTGACTTCGTAGGATCATTGTCCTGTCGAAGGATCACATTTGACTTCGAAGGATCATATTCGACCTGGAAGGATTATCTTCGACCTTGAAGTATCATTGTCCTGTCGAAGGATCATCTTTGACTTCGAAAGATCACCTCTGACTTCGAAGAATCAACTTCGACCTCCAAGGATCATTGTCCTGCCGAAGGATCACCTCTGACCTCGAAGGATCATCTTCGCCCTCTTAGCGCACAGTGACATTCCACTACCACAGGTACCTAGGTCAACATAACCTGTCCCTCAGGTCCTACCTATTCTCACCTTCATACCGCCAAAGTGCAAACAACCACCTTACGCACAACAACCTATTCCGCTACGACAGGATCATCGTACACACCTGTCCATCAGTTTCCAAGTGTCACTTACCTTCATAGCGCCAGGGTGCAGACACTGTTCCTCGGGTCCTATACGTATTCTTACCATCAAAGCGCCAGGGTGCCGACAACCTCCTCACGCACCACAGTCAACAAAACGACGCGTGTTCACCTAATCGCGCGCGCGTTGTAACAAATCGGGTGGTACCGGTGAACAACAACAACAAGCGAGATTCGCACGCGAGTCGGGTGTGTGCTTCGATCAGTGTTTCTTTTCCCTCCTACGACGCAGGAGAGTCCGTTCTCGTTCGCGTACCGGAGTGTGTTTCAGTGCCGTTCATCGTTCGTTTACGCGCGCGTGTGTTCTTCACGTCAGCGGTGATACTCGGCTGATACCCGGCTGATACTGGGCTGATACTCGGCTGATACTGGGCTGATACTCGGCTGATAGTGCCAGAGCAGACTGTTTTACGCGACCTTTGATTCGCCGGACAACAGGTCGTCGTAGACCTCTGTGCTAGGAGAACAGATAGTCTGTCAATAGACAACAAGAGTAACTCCAAGAAAGGACTTTGTTGTTGTCCTAGTACGAAACATAGTACGAAACATAGTACTCAACCTAGGACTCAACCTAGTACGAAACATAGTACTCATTCTAGGACTCAACCTGGTACTCAACCTGGTACTCTATTATCAACCTAGGACTCAACCTAGTACTCATCCTAGGACTCTATTGTCAACCTAGTACTAACCCTAGGACTCTATTATCAACCTAGTACTCATCCTAGGACTCAAACTAGTACTCATCCTAGGACTCATCCTAAGACTCATCCTAGTACTCATCTCAACACCTGGGTGGAGAAAAGATAGAGTGAAGAAGAAGAGAAGGCTAGAAAGAGTGAAGAAGAGCTAAAGTGAAGGAGAAGGCTAGAAAGAGTGAGGAAGAAATATAAAGAGTGAAAAAGATCGAAAAAGTGAGGAAGAGCTAGAGCGAGAAAGTGAAGAAGAGATAAAAATAAAAAGTGCATTGGAAGAGATAAAGTGCATAAGAAGAGGGAAAGTAGCATCGTGTTCCGTGCGTACCGCTAATTCGCGTCCGGTGACATCCCGTGTGCCGGTGTGGTGTTTTGTCAACGACTGGTGTTGCCCCGGTTGACGAATGGTCCATCGAGTCGTCCGCGTCACGTGAAAAAGTATCCCGCGTGTGTGCGAGCGAGAGCGAGCGAGCGAGAGAGAGAGAGAGAGAGAGAGAGGCCCCTCCAGTGGATTACAACGAATCATCGGCGTCGTGTTTGCTCCGCGTGTGGAGAGAAGCAAGAGTAGAGTGAGATAGATAGATAGATAGAGAGGGAGAGAAAGGGTTAGCAGCAGCAGCAGCCGCGAGACCTCGTGAATCCGGCGTGTCGATCGAGACAACAGAGAGCGCGTGGCCAATTACTCGCGCACCGTTACTCGAGCACCGATTAATTGATTAATTAGCCCGCTAATTAATTCGTTGAGTCCTGGTTGCGCCAACCCCGGGTCCACGCGCCAGTATCGCGATTTTGCTGCTCAGCTTCCGGTTGAGAAGGAAAAAAAAAGAGTGTCCGAGGAATCGAGTCATTGTTCGAGCATTAATCTATCGTTGATCGAATTATCGAAGGGTTCGTTGAATTATCGAAAGGTTCGTCGAATTATCGAAGGGTTTGTGGAATTCGCGTTGATCGAGCATCGTGTGAGAGACCGTCGCGCCTTCTCGTAGATCCTTTGTCCGATTTAGCCGGGATTACGCGTGCTAGCTCGCGATAGTGCGAGAGAGAGGGTCCAGTGGTTGGCTGTGTAATTGTGCCACGCGCGCACCGCTTGTCCACGCGAAGGAACAATAAACGGTGGTGTTTACGTGAACGAAAGTGCAGACGCGGCCCACTCGGTCACTTGAAAAAAGTGAGTAGAACCGGCCTGTCACCGTTTACTATTACCTATGTGTGTCCCCCGCATGCATCTACTACTACCCCCCACCCATCTCTCGTTGGTCTAACCGAGGGGATAGATAGAGAGAACACACCGTGTGTGCTATGCGCGCTGTATGCTGTGTCTCTGTGCGCTCTGTCTGTGCATGTGTCACGCTCGATTCGCTTACACGATGGGCGTCGTGTACGTTGCCGCTCTATGCACAAGCGATGCCTTGCCCGGCATTCATTCAGAACAAAACAACCGGCCTCGTCCATTACCGACGTGCCGCCGCCGCCGCCTCGTAATTATTCCAACCGGCCACGATGCTACGGGAATCTTTGATAGCGCCACGAACGGTGAAATTTCAATCGGAATAGACGTCGGTTTCGTTTAATCGATTCGCGATTTTTGTGAAATTTTTGAGATCGGTCGGACACGTGGTTAGGCTGCGAGTGTGAAAATTGGTGATTTTTTTTTTAGAGAGAGGTACCTGTGGAGGAATGGGTATAGCTTTTGTGATTGTTGATGGATTTTGGTGAGAAAAATTAGTTAGTTGCTTGGAAGTATAGTGTTTGAGACAAAGGAAGCCTCGTTTTGATAAGTTTACTGGTTTCCGAGAAAAAAATTGCCAAAGATAGTACTTTTTGTGTGAATTCGTAAATTGGTGATTTTTATTTTTTGAGAGATATAGCTGCGGAGGAATAAGTATAGCTTTTGTGATTGTTAATGGATTTTGGTGAGAAAAATTGGTTAGTTGCTTGGAAGTATAGTGTTTGAGACAAAGGAAGTCCCGTTTCGAAAAGTTTACTAGTTTCAGAGAAAAAAATTCCCAAAGATCGTCTTTTTTTCTGGAAATCCAAAATGAGGCAATATTAACAAAGACTCTCGCTAATATCACACGAATTGACATTTCGGTTGCATTTGAATTCCACGCTGCATTTCGCGCAAGCCGGTGCATCGTACACGGCAACGTCACGATCGGTTTCGCTTATTTCCTTTTGTAGTGTCTCTCGCTGTGACCTTGAACCTCGGCGCCGCACCGCGGGAATGTAGAACGATTTCTCTTAATTTTCTTGCCTGCGTCGGATGCTTCTTTAATTAAAAACCGTTTTACAATTATCCAACAGAAATATTATATACACAAATTTTAAACATAAATTAAAATGATTATTGACATATGAGTTATTTTACATAAGTGGTTATTGATATAAGAATTATTTTAAATAATTGCTTATTGATATAAGAACTTTTCTCTTCTTTGTTCACAATTCATTCGGCAAATTTTTATTAATTATTA
The DNA here is from genome assembly GCF_028453695.1 of Augochlora pura. Lineage (NCBI taxonomy): Eukaryota > Metazoa > Arthropoda > Insecta > Hymenoptera > Halictidae > Augochlora > Augochlora pura. The sequence goes on from NC_135781.1 coordinate 1,907,172, forward strand.
TCGAACACGTGGTACATTCTACAATGTATCCACAAAAATGCTATTAATTGTAACGTTAAAATTATTAAAGCTCTCAAAATAATTGATTTTTTATTTCCTCTTTATATTGTACAAAATATTTTCATAAACAAAAATAAATTCAAACTTGTCATTGTTACAGATGTATGTTATGCATTATATGCATTATTATTATTACTATAGTAATTATAATAATATTAGTATATAATGTTATCATATATTAGTATTTTTAATATTACTATAGTAACAACAACTCGCAATGAACGAAAAGCTACAACCAGCCCCGACACAGTCAAAACAGACCGCGCGCAAGGAATTGATAAGAGCCGGCCGCGTTCCCGACCAAATCCGATCTCCTCGCAATAAATTTCGAAAGAGCCCCGTGCCACCACGGGAGCGGCTCGCCGAGCCGCATAAATCGCGCGGCGAGGAGCCAGCGAACTATTAGAAACGATCCGGCACTTGGCCGTCGCTTCATTAATTCCTGAGACCCGTATCGAGGACCGAAAACATATTTGTCTCGGACCCGATTCCGCGTCCGGGATCGTAAATATTATCGAAACCTATCTGTCCACGACCGAGCAGGCGGGGGAGGGAGGAGGGGGAACAATGAAAATACCTCGTGAAAATCAGGGTTTGATGCGGTAAATCTGAGGGAACGGATGGCCAGTAAAAAGAGGGACGGAGAACGGGGTGGAGAGGAGAGGAAAGGAGAGAGAAATAAAGGGTAGGAGAAGAAAGGAGAGGAAATGAGAGGGTAGCAGAGGGGAAGAGAAGGAAGAAGGGGGTAGCAAAGGGAAGGAAAGGCTAGGAGAAGGTAGCAGAGAGAATGAGAAGGAATGAGAGGATAACAGAGGGAAGGAAAAGGCTAGGAGAAGTTAGCAAAGGGATGGAAAAGGCTAGGAGAAGGTAGCAGAGGCAAGGAGGAGGAATGAGAGGATAGCACAGGGAAGGAGAAGGAAGAAGAGGGTAGCAAAGGGAAGCAGAAAGAAGAAGAGGGTAGCAAAGGGATGGAAAAGGCTAGGAGAAGGTAGCAAAGGGAAGGAAAGGGAACAAGAGACTAGCAGAGGGAAGAAAAGGCAAGGAAAGGGTAAGAGATGGAACGAGAGGGATTGACATAGTAGGAGAGGGAAGATGGGAGCCAGGGAATAAAGACGGAAATGGGGAACGGGAGGTGGAACCTGTAGCTAAGGCTGAGCCTGTCCCGCTGACAGAATAGCGATCTATCCGACAGCTCGGTAGGTCTTTAATGGTCTCCTTCTCTACTGGATGTACACTGTTTTATGCTTTATTCCAGCTTCTTCTCCTTCCTCCTTCCTTCTTCTTCTTCTTCTTCCCCCGTCTTCCCCCGCCGCCGCACGTTTCACTCTCGTTCCTTTCCGACTCACGTCGTAAACGTGTCTTTCGTGCAAAAACGCAATAAAGCTCCGCCTTTCGTTCGAGATCAGTCCGGGCAGCGCGCGGCCCTGAAAGCAGGTGACTCTCTCTCTGCTCCAAACAAGATTCGCCCGATGGGGGGTCCTTCGCAATAAAGAGAGAAAGAGAGAGAGAGTGGCTATTCGAAGACCTGCGAGCCAGGGCCCGAATCAGGACGCCAAATGAAATTCGGCCACTTATGCGAACCCGTTGTCCTACTTGTCGCATAATGCAGAATTGAACTAGATGGAGTTTGGTCATCAATGGGGTTGACGATCATTGACACGAATTAAGAATTATTATATATCTACTTGATCCAATTAGAGAATGGTATCCTCGGTTGCGAAAGGCTTCACCTCATCAACCATTAAATTGTTATCAAGAGAAGCAGAATAAATACATTCGCATTGTGTCTGTCTCTCGCGTATCTTGCCGGTGGCTCGCGGAGAATTTCTATGTATTCATGAAATTTTGTAACCCCGCGGCCAACATAAGGAAAACGTTTGTAATTAACAGGACGCGGGATAGCATTTCCGCCTCGTTTTACGTGTAAGGAACTTGTTTAGCCTCGCGAAAAGAAATTTTCTTTCGTCGGATGCGCGGGCCGCATAATAATGGAAATTACGCGTGGAGATTTTTGCCGAGCGTAGAATTTCTGCTAAAGAGACGGACTCGGAATAGAAATAAAGTTTGTTGGAATAGTTATTAGGCTTCGACGATTAATTCAAGCGTGTTTTAACATGTTTTAATACACAATGTTTTAATATACAATGTTAACATACTATTTATTAAATTTCTGATAAACAATAACATTTCTGCAATAATGCTTTTTTCATTATCATTACTAGTTCTACTTATATTGAATTATTTATTGTATACATTTATTCAATTGTTCGCTAGAAAAACGTTCAATATCACTTTAATTATTAAATCTACTAAATTCTAAATTTTCGTTCGTTTATTGTAATAAATATTGCTATATAAAATGCTATATAAAAGCATCATCTTCTTACGATATCAAACTTCGCACTGCCCTGACCTGATGCGCCATCTGTCAACCGACAGGTGTCTTCACTTATTTCTATAAGATACAGTATATTTACAGTGAATTTTACATTACTTGTTATCATATGATAAACAATTAAAAATATCACGGATAGTTTTAACAATTTATTTCCAGAAGTATTGTTTATGTAATTCCATAGCTTTAATGTTAATTCACCGCCGGCTATAACACTATAAACGACAATAAACTACAAACATAACCTCAACGACTGTAACCTGACACAACATCATAAACGACCGTTCACCATACCAAACCCATAGAAAAAGCATCGCTCCCCGAAGAAACGTTCCACGGCGATAAGCGTCGCGTCAGCCAACGTGATCTGTAATTAGGGTATCGACGTAGCCTGACAGCGGGGGTGGATAACCCAAGAGAAGAAGAGGAGGGGAGGGGGAGGGGGACAGCAGTGGCGGAACGACGGAATAATAGACAGGTGCATAGGAACTAAATTGAGCGCGGTTAATGGTGGAAAAAGTAGTATGACTCGGGGAGAGACAGACGTGACTGCAATAACCGGCTATCCCGACAGAGTCGACGCGCGCCTCGCGCGAGCGCTCGCCCTTCTGTCTTCTCCCTTCTACAGTCAGTCCCACAAGTATTCGTACCCTCGTTGCTTGCGAGAGAAATTTGTTGAAATCAAGAGACGCTTGTAAGATTTTGCAAGAAACTTTTTGTTATGAATGAACACATGTATAAAGTTTATTTGTACGGAATTATAATGAAATTGATTAACTAATAAGAAAATTGATTGACTAATAAGAAAATTGATTAACTAATAACAAAATTGATTAACTAATAACAAAATTGATTAAATGATAACAAAAGTGATTAACTAATAACAATATTGATTAACTTATAAAAAAATTGATTAACTAATAACAAATTTGATTAACAAAATTGATTTTTTTCAATTCCAGTTCTGTGTTAGGCGTTCTCCAAACTTTTCCTCTTCCGTCGCATCGAAAAATATTAAATAAGATAATGAAAAGTTTATCGCAAAATTGCATCGCTTGATTTTAAGAGATTTGTAGGCAACGAGGGTACGAATACTTATGGGACCGACTGTAGGTTCTCCCCGGGAGTTTTTCCCTTATCTCGGTGTTCGTTTCCATAAAACATCGACGGGGATGCCCGCGCGCCCATTAAAAGCGGTTCTGACTTCTCCGTCGTAGAGAAGTCTGTACAGCCTTACCGAATCCCTTAGCAGCCTCGAAATATCTGATAAACGTTTCTTCGTCTCCTACTGGCCTTCCTTCGTCTCCTACAAGTCTTCCTTCCTTCGTCTCCTACAAGCTTTCTTTCGTCTCCTATTGGTCTTCCTTCCTTCCTTCCTTTCTTCCGTCCTTCCTTCTTTCGTTCGCATTCGCGAGAAAAGGCACCGGGAGGATAATCTTGCTATTGCTTGCGCAGGACGACACAGGCGATGCCCGCGTTTCCATTAGAACGATTCGTAACGATTACTAATGTATAGCTAAAGACGAGATCGTTTTTCTCGAACGCGAGTCCGGCGTAATGTCATTTAGGTTCTATAGAGATGCTGGGGGATCTTTATTGCTACTTTTATTCAGAGCATTGTGTTCTAGTTGTTTCGCTGCTTGTAAGACTGTTTTTCCTTTGTTTTTATATAGTAATGTTACTATTTTTATATACTTTTATTTCTATCTTTATGTACTAATTTTACTATTTTTATATACTAATATTACTATTTTTATCTACTCTTATTTCTATTTTTATATTTCCTTCTCTTTCTCACTTTTGCTTTTTCTTTATTTCCTTTTTTAATACTTACCTAGTATTAATAAATTAAGTAATAATAATAATTTAGCAATACTTAGTATTAATAAATTAAGTAATAATAATTTAGTAATGCTTACTTACTATTAACTAAATATCATTGAATTATTAAGTATTTTGCGCCACGCAATACAACACCGCGCTGCAACCCAGCAAAGCCGACATAACCTCTTAAAACCTATCGGACACCGTAGCTCGGCGAAAAACGGAAATTAGCAGGGCGCGGAAGATTTAATTTTTGTTCGCGCGTCGACTGTAAGATGCGTCGTTTAAAATTCTGCCTGCCTTGCTTACCTGGACGCCGCTCGCGCCGGTACAAATTAAGTTCAGGTATCTTCGTTACGATTGTTTCGGTGCGGTGTCTCCTCCCCCCAGCCTTCTTTCGCTCTCGTTTTATCGTCGACGGCGGCCTTCTACGCCCCCCTCCCCCACCCCACGAGGATACACCGTCTCTGCTCCTATAACGGTTCTTCCTTGAATCGTTAATTAGCCTGAATTCTTGGATTCTAATTACACGCGCGGTTTACGGCTTTATTTAAGCGAGAACCGTTCCCCGTCGTTACCGTAACACCGGGATACGCGGGCTAAACACAGTTGCATCAACGAGTCGTCGAGTTATCGCCCCCGTAGACCGCGCCCGGCTACCACCATAATTACCGCCGAATCGCCGGTTCGGTTATGCTATTAGGGTGTCCCATAAGTTTCTTCCCCTTTTTTTTGATACGAAATGAATACACGATATTTGTTGTTTAAGGTGGATTTGTTATGGTATAATAATTACTATATTGTTAATATTGATTAACATTACGTAATAACTACTATATTGTTAATATTGAATAATATTACACAGTAATTGCTAAATTGTTAATATTATATAACAATACACAATGATCGCTCTATCGTTAATATCAAATAATATCACACAATAATTATTTTATTATTATTAATAATATATTATTAATTTCGGTTCGCAATATATTAATTATCGGTTCCATGATTTTAAATAACATTACCCAATAATTACTAAATCGCACGAACCTAATTGTCGCACGCAAACTATTAGTATTATCCGATAATGTCGATCATGTTTCTAATTGCCTTTTGTCTGTGATGCAGGTGACCGTCTCGACATACAGTTTTCACCTGGAAGTGGTACACAAACGGCCTCAAGATTCAGCTGGACATCATGCCTTGGTTCATCCTATTTCTTCTTCTGTTAGCCGTGATGGAGGCCTTCCCTCGGGAGGCCACCTGCTCCCGGATGCCGGACATCTATTGGAACTCCACCAATCCAATGTAAGTCAGAGGAACTGTTGCAACGCTAGAAGCCGGCCATCCACGCGCGTTCTTCTTTTCACGGCCGGGAGGATTAACCTCTTGTACTATAATCACGATTTAGGCCCGTTATAAAAATTTCATCTAGGATCTACTAAATACAAATATTATTAATTTTGTTCTAAATTTAAATATTATTAATTTCTTCTAAATCGAAATAAAATTGTTTTCTTCTGTCATTAAAGTGCGGAAATGAAAGTAAATAAAGACAATATACAAGAAAGAAAAATTGTCTGATTCTACTAGAGAAATTATTAAGAATGAACAAGTGTTAATTAACATAGTGAAAAAGGAACGATAGCGCAAGGGGTTAACCGCGCGCGATTCGATCGCGCGTGCAACTACCGCGAGCCGATCCGGGCACGGCAAACACACGCGCGCGCGTGTCCTGCGCTGCAACGTAAACTCCGGCCACGCGCGGATTCGCTTCAACCCGCACTGACATTTATTCGGCAACGTTTGCCGTCGACTAATATTGCCTCTGTGCAAACGAAGTTGCTACTACTTTTTTTTCTTTTAAGCATGTGGGGAAGTAGTTTAAGTTGAGATGATGATTTATGGGAGATGCAAAGGAAAGGATTTAGATGGTATGGAAATACTTATGGATTATTTGGTGATAAAATGGGAAAGAGGGGTGGGTAGGGAAAGGGCTATTTGGGGGAAGTGGAAGATCAGAGTTATGCAAGTGATGGAAGGAGTGGGGATGTGTTATAGTGAAATAGGGTTAGGGTTAGTTTTGAATTGTTTTTTTGCCGAGTCAAAATGGGGATAGATTTTCCTTACTTTTTTTTTTGGTTATAGACAATTTAGGTTGTTTGTTATTTAGGGATGAAATGGGGGCAAGTTTTCCTTATTTTCTATTGGTGAAACAAGGCGAAATTTTCCTCGCTTTTCATTAGTAAAACAAAAATGAATTTTCCTTATTTTCCATTACTGAAACAAGGACAAATTTCCTTTATTTTTAATTAGTGAATGCCAAATTAAATAAATTCCGGAAAAATAATTATATAACCCCAACGTTCAACATACTAAAAACCAATCACAAATCGTATAAAAATTGAAATATAACATTCCAAAAAAATCACCTGTTCTAAAAAGAAACCTTAACGTGAATATCATTGTCGAACGAGTGAAGTAACGCCTCCGCCATAACAGTCGCTCCGACGTTTCGTGATCCAACATTTACAACAGTTACAACAGTTAGAGAAAACAGAATCCAGGAACGAATGCTCGCCGCTCGGATTTCGCGTCGGTTCCCCCCCGCCGGTCCGTGGAAGCAGATTTTCAGGGGGGAGGGCGCCTTGTATCCCCGAACCTAGTAGGTAGGTAGCTCTAAAGCCATCGTATTTACTGAAAACATTACCCCTCCGTTGCCCATGCGAAGAATGCAAGCTCCGTTTAATCTCATCCGAGATATTACCGTGAATGTCCTTGTTCCGAATTGGAGACGACCGCGTTTCCACGTTGAGGCATTCCGCAAATGGTAACGCGTTTCCGAGCAGAAAGATCTCTCTCTCTCCTCTCTTCCTCTCTTTCGCTCTTTATTCCTGCTCTAGCTCTTTCTGTTTTTCTCTCTCTTTATTTCTGTCTTTGTCCCTTTCAGACTCTCTCTCTCTCTCTCTCTCTGTCTTTATTTCTGTCTTTGTCCCTTTCAGACTCTCTCTCTCCCTCTCTCTCAATCTTTCTGTCTTTATTTCTGTCTTTGTCTCTTTCTGAATCTCTCTGTCGTTATTTCTGTCTCTCTCTGTCTCTCTCTCTCTCTCTCTGTCTTTATATCTGCCCCTTTCTGAATCTGAGCCTCTTTCTGACTCTCTCTTTTTGCTCTATCTCCATTTCTGTCACATTCTGTCTCTGTCTTTATTTCTATCTCTGTCTCTTAATGTCTCTCTCTTTCTCTCTCTTCTTCTCTCTGTCTCTCTGTACCGAGGTTGCGCCAGCAGCGAAGCGCCGCGGCAAACATCCCGGTGCAGCAGCCGCTATAACGATCGCTCGATCCTTATCACTGTTTATCCTGGCATAACAGCATCCCGGTCGGAAATTATTTGCCGATCCCTCCCCTCGACTCCCCCCTTCGCGCCCGAGTATCTTCATCGAAACTGATTCCACCTTTCTGTTACGCCTCGCCCCTCGCCGCGCGCCCTTTTATTTCTCCTATACCAACTGCTTCCTGTGTTGGCCGCGCCGCCGCGTCGCTCGCGGCAATTGTTATCCTCAATCTCACTTTCCTGTTGCCGGCTACCCGAGCACACGCTCCCTCCCCCTACCCTCGCACTTTCTCACTCTTTCACTGTCTTTTTCTCTTTTCCTATCTTTTTTCGTTTTCTCTATTTTTTCTATATTTTCTCTTTTGTTCCTTATTTTTCTCGATCCTTCTCTCTCTTTCTCTCTTCCTCTCTATTTCTCCCTTTTCTCTCTGTTTCTCTCTCTCTCCCAATTCTCGAATGAACATAATAAGCACGGAAACCGGCGAAAGAAACGCTCGCAAATGTGCTGCGAGGAACACGTAAATGCAATTTCTTCATTTGTGCCCTCGGCTACCGAGGAAACTGAATTCTCTAGCCCGCGTGTGCAACGCTGCCTGCAACGCCGCTGACATTCTCTCCTACAGCGTATAATGTTTATCATATTTGCGGAAGGGTGGCTCGGCAAGCGGAAACGCGGTCCGTTTGTTGTTGCGGACCGGGATATTTTTAAGGAAGGACGTGTAATTTATTCGTCGGGAAATTTCCTTGTACAGGTGGGGTGGCATCGTTTTTCGGATCGAGTTTCGCCGGTCGACGACGACTGCTGACGTGTGCCGGTTAACTCTTTCGCTGCTAGTTTATATGGTTATGTTGCTGAAGTTATGTTCGTCGCGATTTTTATGGTGTTAGATGGGTTGACGATTTTTATGGTGTTAGATGGGTTAAGGATTTTTATGGTGTTTTTATGGGTTAAAGATTTTTATGGTGTTTCTATAGGTTAAGGATTTTTAAGGTGTTTTTATGGGTTAAAGATTATTATGGTGTTTTTATGGGTTAAAGATTTTTATGGTGTTTCTATGGGTTAAAGATTTTTATGGTGTTTCTGTGTGTTGAGGATTAAAGAAATTAATAACAATAATTGAAAATTGAGAATTATTCACAAAAATTACAAAATCGCGACGATCCCACAAACTTGACACCGATAAAACGAACCCACGAGCCTGCGGTAGATGCTCGCAGGACTTCCCGCGACGAAGCCCCCGATATTTCGCGCAGCAGATTGCGCGGAGCAAGCGTGGGCACGCGGAATAATTTAGAAACCCGCGAACGGTTCCCTTTATCCCCGGTAAGTGTCCGGACACTTAGGCGTGCACCGTGCGCGGGGGTTCGCCGCGCGCGGCTTTTATAGGCGTTGAATGGGGGGGGGGGCGTTTGGTCGACCGATTCCCTGACCTTTCACACTCTCCTTCTCTCTCTCTCTCTCTCTCTCTCTCTCGGTCTTTTATTTCCGGCGGGTCGAAGCGGTTCTCGTCAGCAACAGGGAGAAAAAACCGGCGTCTCGATCGTGACGTATCGCCGCGATATTTCTTCGCCGATACTCGCGCGCGACCTAACCCCTTTTCCGCTCTCTTCCTACGTGTGGATTTTTACTCTTTCCCTGTTCGATCGGTTCCCCTTTTTTTCCTGGCCAACCCCGCGTCTGTATGCCGTGTGGAGTAAAAAAAGGGGGTGGAATTGAAAGCCGGACGAAAAAAAGGACCCGCCCTTCGGGATGCAAGCGCGCGCGATGCTGCGGTCCGGGCATTATAAATGTACCGGGTGGGCCGCCGGTCGAACTTCCAAAATCGATTTAACCTAACCAGGGTCAAGTGCGCTGTTAGCGCGGCGGGAATCGGCGGGAACGCGTGGGGGACGATTGCGGAGCAAGCGCTGTGAGCAAATCTCGGCTCTCGCCGTTTTATTTGAATTATGTACAGTGTGGTATACTGCATATTATACTGTAGTATAAAATTGATTTACTGACATAGTATTGTAAAATAATGTATTGTACTATAATATTGATGGTTGAATTCTTTCTATTTTTGAGTAATTAGGTACAGTGTATTATACTGTATATTATACTGTACCATAAAATTGATGAACGAAGCATCCACGCGGTCTCAGAGGCAACGCAAAGTCGTCGCGCAGCGAAACTTTTACAAGCGGTAAAAGTTGACTCCGGGTGTCGGGCGAAGCAAAGATCGATCTGTCCTCGAGTTTCGCAGGGTCTGGTTGACTAATGCTGTAGTAGAAGAGAGGCGGCACGGACGCGGCCGTGTCCTATAGCTGGGAGGCCGGCCGAGAGAGAGAGAGAGAGAGAGAGAGAGAGAGAGAGAGAGAGAGAGAGAGAGAGAGCTCGGTTAACGGGCAAAAACCAATTCGTTGTCGACGCGGGGATTGAATGTCGAGCGTTGTCGTCCGGCGTTTTATCGTCTACATCGGCGGGCCCTTTTCCCGGCTGGGTGTGCGTGTGGCCCCCGCGTGCGCCGCTCCGGACAATGGAAGACACCGGGCAGCGCTTTTTCAGAGCTCTATGTCGACGCGAAGGGGTTGAAAATGGCTGCGGCCTTGCGACTGCATTTAATATTTTATTTTATTATTATTAATAATAGTATTTTTTCACTTCTGTGTATTAAATATTTTTGTTAACAATTTCGATTATTTTTTGAGAAAATTGCAGAGTTTATTTCTGTAACAAAATGGTGAAATTTAACCCTTTATGACGTCTCTCCGATTTTACGTTATTGATTTTTGGTTCTTAATTATTTCTATGACGTCGTGAGATGATTCTAGTGTCCTTATAGTGTTTTATCAAAAAATGGACATCGCGTGAGAATATTGTGTGGTTTTTGTTATTTATATTAGGTTCAATAGCTATTGTTAGGTAAAGCAGGAATAGCGAGTATTAATTTTTTAGTATTTTGCTTTAGTAATGTGATTTGTTCAAGCGGTCGTGTCTGAAATATAGGAAAATAAATCGAACTTGATTATTTAATTTTTGGTCGATCGCATTTGTTAGCTAAATCGAGAATAGCTGGTATAAATATTTTATTATAAATCTTGTTCCTGTAATTTGATTTATTTAAGCAATCTTGTCGAAAGTGTAGGAAAATAAATCGAACGTGATTAGTTCATTTTTGGGTTAATTTGAAATTGTTAGGTAGGTCTGGAATACTGACTGTAAATTATTTATTATAAATTTTGCTGTGGTAATGTGATTTCGCGCCAAACCGTCGCGTCGCGCCAACCCCCGTTGCGTAACCGTGTTCGAAACAATCCGCGCTCGCGTTGCCGGCCGCGCGCAGTTTTGCCGCGACGACGACGACGACGACGGCGGCGGCAGGTTATTCGGATCGCGTCTAGCGTAACACGATTCCGAAGTCCCATTCCCATTTATGTTGCTGCCTTTGGTAAGAATGCCGGGGTGTACAATTTCAAGAACGATACCGAACCGTAACCGTGGCCGCGCACAGATAGGATCTCTTTTCCCATAGAGCAAGAGTCCAAGTGCTTCGGTAATTGCCGCGGAATAATGGCCGGAATGGAAATTCCCCCGGCGGACGAGTAAAACGAGATGGACGGTCGCGATCAACGTCCGAGATCAACGTCCTGGATCTGCGTCCTGGATCAGCCATCCTAGATCAAAGATCCTAGATCAAGGTTTAAAATGAGACGCGATCGTTAGATCTTGAAAATATTATTTATAATAAAATTTTTAGAAATTTCTTGAGATTGCAACTTCCACCTCCTTTTCCCCCCACTTTTTTACCTCCTTTTCGTCTTCTTTTCCACCTCCTGTAAGAGAGAAAAAAGCTCGATCCTGTTTCACCTCCTTTTTAACATAACCTCGACATAACCTCTTTTTCCACCCCCCTTTTTTTCTTTTTCCTCCTCCTTGTCCGCCTCCAATTTCACCTCCTACTTCACCTCCATTTCCTCTCCCTATTTCACCACCTTCTTAACATAACCTCCTTTTCCACTCCTTTCTTTACCCCCTTTTCCTCCTACTTTTCTGCCTCCTATTTCACCTCCAATTTCACCTTCTTGTCCTCCTCCATTTCCACCTCCTTTCCATCCTCCATTTCCTCCTCTTATTTCACCGCCTTTTCCACCCCTTTTCCTCCTCCTGTTCCTCCTTCATCCTGGCCACGTGACCGCGCCTCTCGAAGTAACGGGAACGAACGACACATCCCGGTGGAAACTCGATACCATCCTCCCCCCGGTTACGGATTCTTTCGGTGAAATTCTCCTCCCTGAACACAGTGATACAGTGAATCCTTCCGGTTGTACGGCGCCTCTCGCATTCAGACTCCCTAGCACAAACTATAAAGGATACCGTCGTACAAGGATTGCTTGGCCGCACGTACCGTACACCGCGCCCGCGCGCGCGCTCTCGCCCCGGTGTGTATACGGCATCGCGAACTGTATACAATTTCGCGGGGGGAGAGAGAGAGATAGACTCCGCCGCGGCGCAGCAGTTTTATTCCTCGTAAAACGAGAGAAGTTTGACTCTGTTCGGTGTACCGGGCGAGCAGCGATCGATCTATGTACGCTGCGACCGATCTTCTGCTCCCTTTTTTTTAAAAATCATAATAACATTAACATAACCAACATTCTAATATAGCAATTAAAATCGTCAAGAAGAAGCTACGAATTTTCTAATTTGTTAACAATAATTAAATTTCCTCCACGTTCATTTCTACTGTCAGAAATGTTCCACTATCTTTTTTATTATAATTATTATTAACTAATTAGAGAATTCGTAGCTTCATCTTGACGATATTAATTGTTAATAGCAATATTGTTGGTTATGTTAATGCTATTACGATTTAAAGAAAAATTGGTATAATATGAAATTTCGTAGAATTTGTCGATTTTGTTTATTAGTTATATTATTATTCGTCTTACCGATCCAGTTAAAATATTAATAAGAACGTCGAGGGTTACGGTCTCGTCCGACGAAATTGACGTCTCGTCTCCGAAACGTCCGAGCTCCACTTGTCGGTTTAATACGCGCGTTAAAATCGATTGACTCGTCGCATTAATCGAGTAATAATTCATACGGTCGAGTAATTATATGAGACAATAAACGCTCCCCGGACCCCGGCTTTTATAATTTACTTCGCGCCGGCGACACATTTGTGGAATTGCTTTCGTGACTCGATTTGTCGGCCGATTCTACAGGCCGTTCCTGCGATTTGGTCTCAACCGAAATGTACAGGATGTGTCAAAAGTCACTGGGAATCTAAAGTCATTCTAAGATCATCCTGAGATCATTTAATTGAAACTTGATTTAATAAAAGAAAAATTAATTATCAACTAATGTACAAATCCGATGTCCTGTAATAAATTATTAATCAAATTTCTAATCCAGTTATAAAAAAATCTAATTAACTATTTGCCAATCGAGATATCAATTTAATTTGTAATTCGATATTTATTATTTCCACTGAAATATTAATGGAATTGTTAATTTATTATTTGCTATTTGCGGACGTAATATTAGTTGAACAATTCCTTATTTATTATTTGCAAATGAAATATCAATTGAATTTACCAATAATTATTTATTATTTGCGATCGAGTTATTAATATAGCACTAAATCTCTCGCTTATTATTTCGGATAAAAAATTACCATGGATTTCTATTTTTTCCTCATTATTTAAAATAAAACTTGGCCAACTCCATCGAGCTTTGAAACGCTCGGCTCGCGGCAAATAAAAGCGAAGCCAGTGGATTCGTCGAAAAAGGAAAATTGGATGTTTGCTTTATCGCCCCCGATGCGTCGTCTCACTTTCGGCTTCTCCCGGCTCCTGTCCCCTTTCCCCGCCGGTTTTCCCTTCGCGGTCCTCTCCCTCTCATCCCCCGGGCTCTCCCGAGGGCCGTGCGCCCCCGCGGCTTTCAATGCGATTGATAATTTATTTAAGTATCGCCGCGTTAAATGTTAAATCATAACTACCGTCCGGATTCGGCGAAATCAAAACGGGCCGCGCGGCGCGGCGGTCGCGCTGCGGCCACCGGGCATTAGTCCATTGTGTTCGATTTTTAATTGAACGGCCGGCAGCAGCCCTCCGCCGATCGATCTCCTTCCCCGTTCCCCGTGCCGCTGTTCACGCGGCTCTATTATTATTTAACCGTGGTATCTTTCCCGCCGAATCGACGACCCATCCCGATATTCCCAGAGTTCGTCGCAGTCGCTCGTTCGACCACAGAATTTTCTCCATTTCCGGGTGGGAGTAAGTAGGTTAAACGCAAAATCGCGCAAATATTGGGACAATTGTGATATGTCTTTATAATGTGCCCAGCATACTATACTATAATATATATTATAGTATGACATCGTTATATTGTATATTTGTATTTATATAGTGGTAAGTGTATAATAATATTAATAATAATCTTTATAAATGTAACTATATAATAATAATAATAATTTTTGTAAATATAACTATATGACAATAATAATTTATATCAATATTATTTAAAAAAAAAAAGTAACATTTTTCACCGAATCGCAATTTTTTATAAAAATACACATATAATCTAATGACAAAAACAATCTGAAGAACGAATAATAATATTCTAAAGAACGAATAATAATATAATAATAATAATAATAGTAACGAGGAAAGGCAAGGAGAACGTCGCACAAAAATCCTCCCATCCGCGTACAACATAAAAAAGAACAAAAATTGCCCCGTTCAAAGGGTACTTGGAGATACCTTCGTCGACACCGAGACGCATCCTATACCACGCCGCGGCGGTACGTACACAGGAAATTGGTCGCGTTTATCGGTGGGAATAGTAAAAATTTGGAATCTCTGCGCGGCCGGGGCGCAGTTGCGAAACATCGCGGCGCGCGACGCCCGGGATATCGTGAATTTACGATGAACGGCATCGGTGCTGGCGGCGGCAGCGGCGCGGGGGTAGGGCGAGTTTTCCATGCGCCGCACGCGCGCACAGAGATTCGTTTCATTTAACCGAGGAGAGTGCTTTCAGCGCTTGTAATCGAGACCTTCGGTGACGACTAAATTACGCGTTCGACAAATTTGTATCGGAAATACAAATACTTTTTATAGACCCCCGATCTTCCGTTTTCCCCCTATCGATTCCGCGTTACCTAGCAACCTACCCCCCCTACCACCCCCCCTCGCTCGCACACCTCACTCCCTCCTCCACAGTGTGTATCGAATCACATTATCTCGATTCGAGAATGCCACTGTAGCACCTGATCGCGAAATAAACCTAGCGCGCCGCGGGCAAACGGAAGCCTCGCCTTTACCTTTTCCATAACGGCCCCTTGTTATTCCTAGTTCCGTTGCTTACATGGTGCAACACACCATAGACAACGGCCTTTTCTCTTTTGCCTACGATGACTATGGTTCCGTAGCCTAAATTCTTATATTCTATATTATATTCTAATTTTTGCTCATATTGTATGTTATATTTATTTTACATTATATTCTATATTATAGACTATATTATATTCTATATTATAGACTATATTATATTCTATATTGTAGACTATATTATATTCTATATTATAGACTATATTATATTCTATATTGTAGACTACATTATATTCTATATTATAGTCTATATTCAAAATTACAAATATATCGTAGCAATAAGTATAATAATAAGTACTAGTGCGTACTAATAAATTAAATAATAGTAATAAATAAATACTAACAAATTTTGCAAACAACATTTTTTTAAAACAGTAATAACACCTACAAAATAGCAATAAAAATATATTCAGCTATATAATGTCCACGAATAAAAATTTACAAACACGTAAACTATTTCCAAAAAAAATTATTATTTATTTAATATTAAATTTTATCCCTACCTAAATAATACTAAAATATGAAAATATTTGCAATTCTTTTACTGTCGTTAAGCGCACCGAAATTAACAACTGCGACAGGATCGCCAATTTCGCCGACCGAATTCGATATCGTAATTCGAGTCGAAAGGGTTGACGCCACGAAGATATTCGCCACGAGGTGTTTAGCAGAAGGCGCACGTTCCGCGCGCGCGTAATTCGAGGACGAAATAAGTTGGTCGACGAGAACGGCGGCGAGCTGTGCGGCGTGTTTTTTTTCGGTGGATCGCGGGAGCAAAAGGCCTGCCGCGCCGATTAACGTGAAATTTTCGTCGAAGCGAATAATTCGCCTGGTGGCGGCTGGGGCGGCGAGGGGAGGGGGGTACGGGTGCACAAGGTGAGGCGTGACAGCCATTCGAACTGGCGCATTAGACGTAGAACGGTCGCGCGCGGGAACCGGGTACTAATTTCGTTGCCGGCGCGCCCGATAGAAATTCAAGCAGCGCGCGCGCACCACGTACGATAATGTACTCAAATAATGCAATCACATGAAACGACTCCGATCGAGTGATATAAGCGGACAATGTTTCACGGTAATTGCTCTCGTCTTGCGCAATGGCGTAATGATATGGTGTGGTAGGCGCATAGGCGATTTTCATTGCTTTCGTATATATGCGAATATATGTTTCGTATGTATGTATAGGAGAGTTTGCGAGGCTTTTAGATGTCGTTCGTTTCGGTGAATGACGCATTTGAATGGACAAGAAAGGACGAATGGCGACAAAGGAAAACGGACTTTTGCAACGTTTGATTATGTATTCATGTTATTCAATTTATAGCCGTTGTGATATAAAATGAAGGCGTTTGCATGTGACGAGTATAGTCGTTGTAATGCGAAATGTTGCTACTTTTAGAGCGACGAGTATACTCGTCGTAGTACAAAACGTTGCCATTTCTTCGCGACGAGTATACTCGTCGTATCACAGAATGTTGTCATTTCTTCGTGACGAATATACTCGTCGTGACAAGAAATACAGCTACTTCTTCATGACGAATATACTCGTCGTGACACAAAATACTCTCAATTCTCCATGACGGATATATACGTCACGGCACAAATGCCATGAATGAATTTCACCACTGAAATTCAATGGGTTCAAACGAAGAACAGTCCATAACGAAATCGTCGAAATACCTAAAATAGAAATAAAACAAAAATGTCCTCTTCGCAAGAAATTCGTCTGTCTCCTAATTGCAACCAGAATCGATCACGTTGCGTCAAAACGCGATCAATATTAGATAGGACGAGAGCGAGCGTTGCAAACCAGCCCTGTTTTCTCTATTATGCTCGTTGAATCAAAGACCTAGAAAATGGGCCTTTCAGCGGCAATCCTCCCCCGCCCGTGCGCGCACCTTTTGTCGGATGCGTTACAGGCATTCCACCACGTCACCTGCATTCATCGGTATAAACTGATCGGCAAATCCACGGCCGCCCGCGTTTATATTATTGCACGCGGTTACATAATAATTCCCGACGGATTTACACAGGGATTCTCGTTTGCGTGTACCGGGGCACAACGCAATGTGTGTTCTAATCGCGCGTAGAATACGATACCGTTCGTTGGTTTGCCAGGGAGAGGGGATGACAAAGAGTATTCAACGACCAATTGCGCGATAGTGGAGCACAACTTGTAATCGAAGCGTTAATGCAAGAATTAAATATAATGAGATAAGATAGCATTGTTATGGATCCTTAAGCTAAAATGCAAGCACGGTATTTTAAATAAATAAATAAATAGATGTAATGAGACAAGAGGTGACATAAAATGATACGATATAAATAATATTAGATATAATATGATATAATAAGATATAATAAAGTATAATAAAATATAATAAAAAGTAATAAAAAGTAATAAAATAAAATATGTTGCATTAACTGACGAAATATAGTTGGTAATATAGTTATGTGTATAGTTATGTATATGCGTTGCAAATATAGTTGTAGATCGTTTGACCATGTTTGAAGCAGTTTAACCACGTTTGAATTAGTTTGACCACCTTTTATTCAACAATCATCAAACAACAATTAAGCACAGCCACCTCCTTAACTCCCTCTAAACCATCAAAAACTCCACGCGTCTCACAAAGGAAACTATATCAAACAAACGTCAAACGGCAGCCGATACTCACAGTCGCCATATCGTCGCTCCTTTCGGCCGCAGCATTGACTCGACCGCGTCGTCGGCATCGCCGCGCGTCGTATGCGTTTCGCAACCCGGTCCGCCCGCAATACGACGAGAATTAAGGTACAAGCTTCCCGCCGGGCAATGAATTATGCGTCGCAGCACGGCGGCGTAGATGTTTCTCCGCCGGTATCGCGCGCTCGCCCGGGTCGGGTCCTCGTGCCCCCGTACCCCCTTACGTATGTTGCTCTCGGCGGGGCCGGTGGTAATGGTAGCCGGGGCCGCCGTTGTGCCATCCCTTTCTGGACACTAATTCACGCTCTCCGCGCTTCTCGCGAATAAAATTAACGCCGCCCCGTGAAGAATCGCGCGGCGACGATTTCCAGGCGAGACCCCTCCGCCGGACGACTAAATTATTAGGGGACCCCGGCACCGGGGGACTCGGTTAAATTGTTTCCTTTTTTCCGTCGCCTACCTGCCCCCCCTCCTCCTCTGTCTTTTTTCTGTCGCCTAACTGCCCTACCCCTTCTCCCACTCTTTCTCTCGTCGCCATCGTCTCTCTCTCTCTCCCTCTAGGTAATTCTCTCTCTCTCTCTCTCTCTCTCTCTAGGTAATTCTCTCTCTCTCCCCCTCTCTCTCTCTCTCTCTCTCTCTCTCTCTTCCCTCTCGTCCTCCGTTCCTCGCCGCCGCACCGCGTCGCCTTTATTTTAATTTTCGGCGCCGGCAAGATTAATGGGCTTTTTATTAATACGAAACACGCGGCGAAACCGCGCCGTGATTTATCGCGCTGTTTGATTACGTCGTTAGCGGTCCTGTAAGGTGGGATACATCATGCATTATGTAATTCGAATCGAATATTCCTCCATCGGCCGTGTTTATACCACCGGATACCGCGTGTAAAACCGGCGGCCGTTGCGACACCGGCACCAAAGTTGCTGCGAAATGTGCGTTTGGTCGTGGAATTGTCGTGCCCGAGGAGAATTTAGGGTTGTGCGAATCTTCCTGTGATTTTTATGATATGGATTTCTTTTGTTTTTTATAACATGGATGTCCTGTGATTTTTATAATATTGATGTCGCGTGATTTTTACAAAGTGGACAATTTAGAGTCCAGCTCTGTCAGAATTAATTAATAATTCAAAAGTAAAGTATATTGATTAATGATTGATTATTATGACATTAATTAATAATGATAACTTTAATAGACGATGTGTACTTTAATATACAAAGTGTGCTTTAATAGACAAAGTGTAGCTATAGTAAATGGTAAACGATTCCCTTTTTGTTCGTAAAAATAAAAACATTATTTATACGTAAAAATTCGTAAAAATATTCATCAACCACGAATAAAACTTTTCGGGGGCAGGAAGTTTGATGATACGCGTTTAGTTATACACACCGGAGTGTAAAAAATTTCTACACCGGCATGAACGGTGGATGAATGCATAGACTTGTTACTAGATTATTTAGTTGCATTCGTTGTCGAAAATCACGGCGAGAGTGTAATTTTTCAACAAGATAACGCTGCCGCGGCGCAGCGCGACAAATAAACGAGAAACGACGAGTGGTACGCGGCAACAAAAATTTGCCACTTGTGACACGGCCGCCGCGTTCGTTCGACGACACTCCATAGAGAACTTATGGGGGAATCTTGTCGAGGGCGGCTCGCGAAATATAGTAAACAATATGATGATGTTAAAGAGCTGAAAAATTAGAGGAAATAATGATAAAAGTAATAGCTGGAAAATAATAGAAAATAATAATAAAAATCATAGCTAGAAAATAATAGAAAATAATAAAAGAAATAATAGCTAGAAAATAATAGATAAAAATAACAGCTGAAAAATCATAGAGAAATAATATAGAAATATAAAAATATTGCATAATTGTTTATTATTCACTCTAGAATACACTTCAAAGAAATACAGTCGCTACAACATTATCAATTTAATAATTATTTTATTAATAACTAAATAAGATTTTTATTAAGATTTTGTAGTAAGAATTAAATAAGCGCGTTATTGTGAGTTCGCAAAGCCTAAAAAATCCGGCCGGAGACGCGGCCGATGAAATTAGCCGCCGCGCGGCGAGAAAGAGCCCCCCATAGCAGAAATAGAGGAAGAATTCTATAGAAAAATATCGTCCGGTACGACGCGTTCGCTGCCCGTCAGCTGCCAATAATATCGGAAAGCAATACAGATATTTGTATAGCTTCTCTGTAATCGAGCCGCACGGTCTTCTGTTCGAGCATTATCGAGCGCGCGTCGCCGGCCGCGCGGACAATGGCGCGCAGCGTATTATTCGGCTCCGCGCGCGCGGAGAAGAGCGTCGCGCGCGTCGACCTCGCTATCTCGCGCGCGACGTATTTAAAGTCTGTTTACACGTGCGCTCGTAATCGTCCATTAAGCGAAGACTAATTCAGGCTTCTCGAACGGAGCCGACGATTTCACTGAAATTATTTTCACGCCGCCAGATCTTCAATCGGCGCACGCTTTAATCATCGACGATTATTTAACAATTTAACGAACAATCGTAAAAATTTAGCTCGATATTAAACTTTCGTTTCTATTTTTATTTTATTTATTTTATTAACCTCGGGAAACATTTAATATTCAGAAAATTATAATAATATTGTATTGTAATAAAATTAATATTGAAGCTTATGGAATTATGAAGAATTTTTATTATCGATTCGTTAATAACGCAATGAAAATTAACAATCTGCCGCACTCTGTAAATATACTAAAACATAACCCTAACAAGCATAGTATAAAAATAATTAAAAATTAATTACTAATCTCCTGAACACGATAATTAAAATATTCAGCGAAAAGGAAAACATCATCGCGCTTCCTAAAACGTTAAATAATGATCCCAGTGTTTCTTGCAACAGTCATTATCAAACTGTCACCCGTCCCCATCAATTACAGGCGTAGCAGCAAAGGAATGATTAAGCTGATTTTCGACAGGGAACAGGTGTGGGTATAATTGTTCCCGGTTGAACGTGCAATTATGTTTATTCGGAGGCAAGGCGGCTGTCGGCCGAATGGATGGCACTTGTTACTCCGGACCCGGGGGAAGGGTTAACAGTCGCGGCGGTCGCGAATAAGAAGAAGAAGAGGAAGAGGAAGAAGAAGAATAAGAGGAAGACAAATGTAATATGATTTACAGGCGGCTTCTGCGATTTCCACACGCGATTCCGTTGTCCCCGTGGCACGGGACGCCACGTGAAATCACTCCGCCTCATTACAGCTGTAACACGTCCTGCGACGACGACGACGTGTGCCGGTTACCCGCGCGTAATTCTACGGGAACGCATTGTTACACGGTATAGACCCCGGCGTAATTTAATTCGTGGCTGTGTGCGGGATCTCGTGCGCGATGCGAGAGAGAGAAAGAGAGAGGACAAGTATACAGGGTGTACCGAAATTGTACGTATTATGGGAAGTTTGGGGTTGTTGAGGGTATTTTGAGTAACTTTTTCCTTAGCGACAATGCGATACGTGGTTTTGTTAAAGAGTTATTAACGAAAAATCAGTAGCCAATCAGAGGCGAGTGGGTGTTTAGAGAGTGCATTATTGTAACGCAGAGTGTTGGAGGATTCCTGAGGTTATTTCGAGTAACTTTGTCCTTTGCCAAAATGTAGTACGTTGCTTTGTTAAAGAGTTATTAATGAAAAACGGTAGCCAATCAGAGGCGAGCTTGCAATTGCAGGGTGCATTATTGTAACTGTACGAATTTTTTGGTTCCCGAGACCATTTCGAGTAACTTTGTTCTTTGCTGAAATGCAATCCGCGGTTTTGTTAAGGAATTATTAATGAAAAACAGTAGCCAATGAGAGGCGAGATAGCATTAACATGGTGCATCATTATGACGCAGAGAATTATAGGGTTCCCGAGGCCATTTCAAGTAATCTTTTCCTTTGCTAAAATTCAATTCTCGGTTTTGTTAACGAGTTATTAACGAAAAACAGTAACCAATCAGGGACGAGCTTGCATTTACAGAATGCATTATTGTATCTCCGGGAATTGTAGGGTTCCTGAGAATATTTCAAGTAACTTTGTCTTTAGCCAAAACGCGATCCGTAACTTCCTTTACGAGTTATTAACGAAAAACAGTAGCCAATGAGAGGCAAGCTTGCATTTACAAAGTGTACCATTGTAATGCAATCCTATAGAAATTCGGCCACACACGGTATAATCGTACACGCGTGCCTCTAATACAAGCGACGCGGCGAGTGGCACCGGCACGCTGCTGAGACTGCTGGTTGCTTTACAAGCGCATGCCTCGCCGATCTATGAAATGGTCTCTCTCTCTCTCTTTCTCTCTCTCTCTCTCTCTCTTTCTCTCTCTCTCTCTCTTTCTCTCTCTCTCTCTCTGTGTCTCTCTGTCTCTCTGTCAGCGTCATACAATGCAACGCGACCTCCGCCGTCTCCTCCGGCTGGAAATAAGATGCAGTCTAATGTCATGGTAATGAGTCTAATTCGATTCATAATTAGCGCGCAACATTGCGATGCCTCTGCTCGACGGCACGCGAGCGTAGCCGAGTCTTCTTCGGGACCACCGACTCGAAATAACCATGTTATTTCAATCATAGTCCGCCGAGCCTAGTGTTGCAACATCTCGTGAAGCGGTTAGCTCTTTCTTTATCGGTTTCTCTTTGTTATCCGTCTTTCTTTTTGTGTTTGATTGACGCTTTGTATTTGTAGAATTCTTTCTTTCTCTTCTCCTCTCTTTCCTTGTTTATTTTTTTATATATATTTCTCTTTCTCTTTATTTGTTTTTTATATGTCTATTTTCTTCTCTCTGTCTCTCTTTATTTTACTGTATTTCTCCTTTTCTCTATATTTTTCTGCATCGCTATTTCTCTTTTTCTATCTTTCTCTCTTTCTCTTTATATTTCTATATCTCTATATCTCTATTTCTCTTTTTATTTCTATTTTCATGTCTCTGTTTGCCTCTCTATTTCTCTCTCTCTCTCTATTTCTCGTTCTCTTATTATTTCTCTTTCTTTTTTTTTACTTTTACTGTCTGTAATTCTCTGCCTCTTTCTCTCTTCTTCTCTTTCTTTTTGTCCCTCTTCATCTCTCTCTCTCTCACTCTCTCTCTCTTTCATCCTCTCTTTCCGGCCGTAGAATAACAATCCAGCCGCGGATCTTGCGCGTCCGCCGCTGTATACTTTGAGGCCGACGCGGCGGAAAGCTCAATTAAGCTCTCAGACGTTTTAACTTCAACGCGAGCCCTCAATTAGGCGGTCTCTCTGTTTCGGCGTGAATTTCAAACGCTGAAATATATTAGGCCGTGTCCGCCGACATTTTTGCGAAACGAGCGATAGAACTTTCTTCGGACGAAGCTCCCGGCTTCAGTTCGAGGTCGAAACACGGAAATCGGTGGTTCGCACGGAAGCGAATAATACCGGTTGGAAGCGCGCGCTTTCGAAATAACGAATGGCCGTCTGCTGGTCGTCTCCCGTGTTCCAGTTAAGAACTGCGGGAGACGGAAACGTAGAGAGGAAACGGCGGGGGAGGGGAGAGAGAGAGAGAGAGAGAGAGGTTGGTTGGTTCATCTCTGAAAACGATAAAATGATCAGCAGAAGTTCCCCGGGGCTGAGTTAAGCACCGTTCTCCGTAGTTCGGTAATTGAATCCCGGCATAAGTATCGATGGAAACACATTTCTTCCATGGTGCGCGCGAGCGCGGCGCCGGAAAGAAGAATTCGTGGGATCCTTAAAAGTGACCGAGAGCAATCCGAGACTGGGGTGGAGGGTGGGGGTAGAGAACCGGGGGACGATAGTTAATCTCTCCCGAACAAGGCTAACGGCCACTTCGAAACTGCCGAGGCGATCGGTTGCGCCGAAATGTCGATAATATAGGTTGGAGGCGCGCGGGACCCCTGGCAAGTACGCACCCCCCCACCCCCACCTCGATCTCGGTCGGTGACTAATGGCGCGAGACCGGAGGCGTCGCGACGCGTTCGTTTAACGGAGGGAGGGACGACGACGAACTGCCGGGACACTTTTGTTCGGCGTTGGATAACAAAGGAACCGTGAACGACCCATCTGATTCTAGTTTCGAACGCGTCAAAGGTGCCGCGATTTTTATTCAGCCGTTTGTACGCGAATCCCGCCGCGGCAGTGTCAATTTTCGTTGTTTCCTGATTGTTTTGTTATGAATCAATATTTTATATTTATTTCTGTTTTACTCCAGTGTTCCTGTTTGATTTCGATTTTATCTTAGCTTCTGTTTCCATTAACCCTTTACCGTACTTCGACGAGTCTGACTCGCGATGGAAATTACTAGTAATAAATTATTAAGTATAGATGTTATTCTGTTCTTTAAAATTAGAATAAAATTCTAAACCGTTGTTATTAATATGTAAGCATTCTAGTAAATTCTGGCACGGAGTAAACATTAATGTTCTCTTCTTTCGAACAAATTATATTTATTGAAAAATTCCTAATCGCAGCGACCGTGAAGGAAATGGTACGGCAAGGGGTTAAAAGTCGCCGGCCGGCTAATTACTTCCGTCGCCCTATAAATCCCGCGGGGCCGCGCAACGAGACCACCGGCGAAACTCACTCGCACAATGACATTCCTGTTTTCGCGCGAGCCGCGCGCGATCGATCCTACACGCGCGAAGCGGAGACGCGCGGCGCCGCTTCCGTTTATCGCGAGTCCGCAAAAAACCCGTCTCCGAGCATCATTACCATGTCTGAACGTTGCACCCAGGAAGAGGAGGAAGGAGGGAGAGGAGAAGAGGAGAGGGGGGGGGGAGAGGAGAGCAGTGCGTGAAGCGACTTTATTTCGTCAAACGAAATAAAGGGGGCCATTCACGGCCGGCAGCAACCCCCGCGCGTCGAACACCGGGATTCGGTAATGAGTGCAAAGTTTCTTCCCATCCCCTCCCCCCTCGCTGCCCTCTGTGCCCCATCCCCTCGCCGCCCCCAAGACCCCGAGACCCGTTTCTTTCCCGTCCCTGTTCCACGGATTCTCCCTTTATCTCGAGGCAAAGTTTTCTCGGCGGATCTCAATCTCGACGAACGCGCGTTTAATAAAATCTCCTGAGTCGGAATTCCCTATCTCTCTCTCTCTCCCTCGCTTGCCTTCTATCTATCTCTGCCTCTTTCTCTTTCTCTTTTCGCGCGTTTCGACGATGCAAGGTGCTACACGCTCAAATTAGAATATTCTATTTTCTGCTCGCTGGAAATTAATTGGCGGACACGGTCGCCGTCTCTGAAGGGCGGAACTACCCTTCGCGGGACCTTCGCGTACTCCAAAATAATTTTTGCAACAATAACGTTTAGATTTAAAAAATTATCAAGCAGTAAAACTGTTGGTAGGACTCGCGAGAATAAATTTTCTATGCATAAAAATTTATTTTGTTAAATAGAATGGAAATACCACGAACCAAAAAAATTATTTCAAATTCACAGTTAAAATGGCTCCGAGTGCAAAGGGTTGAAGGTCGAACAGAAGCATCCCAGAAATTTGTCGCGCGAGCCTGTAATCTGGACATTGACGCGTGGCTTTTCAATGGAGAGGAGAACAGGGAGGGGGAACGGCGAGGAGAAAAGTGGGACATAAACGGGTCCCGGATAACAAGCCGCAGCCCCCCACCCCCTGGAATGGTGATTCAAGTTACCGTAGGGCGAGTCCGAGGATCCCGCGACGAACATCTCGCAGCGGCCGCGCGCGGACAAACAGTGTATCAATTTCCCCGGGAAATCCTCGTGTAATCCGTCGACAATGGACAGAGACCGCTCGCGAGGTCGGTTCAACCAAGACTCTGGTCGGCAGGGTCGCGCGAAATATTCAACGGGGAGGAATTGTCTTGCGGCTCGGTCTGTAATAGATCCCCCTTGCGTCCCTTGCCACCCTTACCACCATCTTGTCATCCTTTACCTTCCTCTTCGCCCTTACCCTTGCCGCCCTCTTGTCATCCTTTGCCTCCCTTTCCCTCCTTACCCTTACCGCCCTTTCCCTCCTCACCCTTACCACTCTTTCCCTCTGCGAAAATATTTCGTATCGCGATCTCCCGCCGTTCGCATTCCATTGTTCCGACGTCGGAGCGAAGCGTCCGATAATTCTTCTGCCGGGGTCTCTCTCTCTCTCTCTCTCTCTCTCGATAAAAGCCATATTTTCGGATAGGTGCCCGGCATATCCGCGCACGCCTCCTCCACCTCGCGCTTGGAAATGTATTATTTACCGCGCCGCCTACCGTATTTACCCCTAGGAGAATCGTTTCGAATCGGCCGACACGTGCTCGAGCTCCTTGTAACCGCGGACCCGATACGAAAATAGCAGGAAAAGTGGAGCACGTTTTCGCTCTTTCTCTCTCTCTCTCTCTCTCTCTCTCTCTCACTCTCTTTCGTATCCCCCGTGTGCACGTCCTCGCGGCGAAACTTACCGCAGACATTTTCTATTCCTCCGTGGATACGCTTCCTAAAACCCTTTCGATCCCCGCGGCGATCGTGACGGCGATGCTCGAAAGGTTGCACCTAATGCTGGCGTTCGTCGACTGCTTTCCGTCGAGCTTCGATTGTTGGGTCGCAATTTTTTTTTGTTTTTGGCGGTTGGAGGAATATTTTTTTTTGTGAAATTTAGTGCAAATGAGAGGTGAAAGGGTGTAGTTTGTGATAAGGGTTTAGTGGGTAGGTGTGGAATGAAGAGATTATTTATAATAATTGAGAGGAGTTGATATCGTGGGATTTATAGGACTTCAAAGCGACTATTTAGATCAATTTTTGAAATTTGTTGTAGTGGAGTTAATTTTATGAAAATTAGCTTAAATGAAAGCTGAAAGTGTCTAGTTTGAAATAGTATGTTATAGATTGCTATAGAATGACGAGATCATTTTTTAAAATTGAATAGAGTCGATCACTGATATCATGGGATTTTTAGATTTTTTAAAGCGACCGTTTAGATCAATTTTTGAAATATGTTCTAGTGGAGCTATTTTTCTGAAAATTAGCTCAAATGAAAGCTGAAAGTGTCTACTTTAACCCCCTGTACACCATTTTGCCACAAAACGACGAAATTATTTCGAAAAATTAAAAAAAGTCGACCACTGACATCGCGAGATTAAATGAACCCTGTAAGAGTCTACCGTAAGTAATTTTATATTAAACTGCAATTGTTATAATAACTACTTTCGCGTCGACAACTTCGCAATATTTCATACTATCCATACAATTCCTTCTACGAGGTAGTTTCTAGAAAAGCGGGTACCGGTTTTCCGCGGCCGAAAGACCGATCTCTGATTTATTATTCCATTTAACGTCTACACATGTCGGGAAAGGGGCGCAACCGAACTGCCGTGTGCGGCCCGCGCGTGTTTCGTACGAAAGCTCCGTTAATTGCGGTATCGAACTTCGCAGGGCTCATTCGTCTTCGGCGAACCGTGACGACACCGCCTTCGTTCGGACGTATCGGTTACGGGGGGCTACTCTGACCGAGTGAAACGGACAGTTAGACCGAAACGGGGAACCGAAAACTGTGGGAGGCTGTCGGCTCTCGCTGCGGCAGAATCGCTGCAGAGAATCAGTCTGAATCGGCGAAGGGTGCGTGTGAAGCGGGACGAGGGGTGGCATTCGAAGAGAAAGAGTGAGAGAGAGAGAGGAATAGAAATATAGAAAAATAAAAGGAAAGAGGGAGAGAGAGAGATATAAAGAAAGATATCAGAAGAGGAAAATAGAGAGACAGAGACATAGGGGTTATAAAAATGTAAAGAGAGAGAGAGAGAGAGAGAGAGAAAGAGAAATTAATATATAGAGAGAAATAGAGTAAAATAAAGACATAGAAAAATAAAAAGAGAAAGAGAGAGACAACGAGGCGAATAAAATATATATCGAAGGAAAGAGGGTGAAATAAAGAAAGAGAGAGAGAGACAGCGAGTTAAATAAAATAAAAATTAAGAGAACGAGAGTGAATTAAATAGATAGAAAAATAAAGAGAGAGAGATAGAGTGACAGCAAGGTAAATAAATAAATATTGAAGGAAAGAGAGGAAAAGAAATACAAAGAAATAAAGACAGAAAAATAAAGAGCGAAGGAGATAGATAGAGATATAATAAAGCCAGAGAAAGTAAGAGAAAAATAGAGCCCTCCCTCGCGATAAAGGGGGGGGGGGGGAGATCGGCGCTCGTGAGAACACGGACGCGGCGCGTGTAGAAGAAGAGAAGAATATATTACACGTAGCGTCAGCTGTGCTTTATAGCCGAAGCATCAGGCGGGCCGCCAACGGTGTGGGTTTATACCGTCGACGTACACGAGCAGCATCTCCGTTCCCCATCGCGATCAGCTCCGCTCCTTTTTTCCCCCACCGGAGGGATGGTTCCTCTTCGCTTCGAGGCCTTCTTCTTCCTCCGATCCTTTCCCCGTGCCTCGCCCCCCCCACGCCATCGCCGCAATCGGTTTTTGCGAGCGCAGGCCGCCGCGATCATTACAGGGAGTCGTGCGACGCTGCACGGCACCGTCGACCGCCGCCCGGAATCCGCGGCGGATCAAGTTATCCGAATGGTACGTGAGCGAGGTGTCAATACTCTCTCGGCCGTCGCGCGCAAAAAAAAGCCAGACCGCCGAGGACAATTCCGGAGCGGTGTGGCCCCGCCGCGCCGGTGGGAACGTCGCGATAGGCGGTGCCCGCGTCGCGATACAACACCGCGCCCCGAAGCGTTTTAATACCCTTGTTTCCCCCACTCCTCCTCCCTTCCACCGCGCCGGAAGTCTATTAACGGCGATGTCCACGTTCTGCTGCGAAATCGTCGGTTCCCTGTTCACGGACGCCCGCAAAAACCCGCGCGAACGATATACGGGGATCGTCCGACGACTACAGCGATTGTTCTACTTGGCTGTTCTCGCCTCGGTTCGCACGCTGATTGCGAATCTGAAGTAGCGATGGTATTTTTTTTATATTGGTCGGATATGTTCTTTTTATCGGTTTGTGTTTATTTATTTTGCGGAATAGCTGCGTTTTGTGAGCTTGGCAGTTTAGAGTGTTATCGTAGTTTATATGTTAATTATATGACAGTACACATAAGTAATATATACAATATAATGATACACAAAAATAAAAAAATTAATGTATGCAATATGATGATACGCAAAAATAAAAAAATTAATATATATAATATCGTAATACACAAAATAAAATAATTAATATATATTAACATCTATATGTTAATATGACTTTTTAAGTTATTTTTCGTAAATAATCATTTAAAAAAGGTACTACAACTTGTTGTTATAGTCTTTTTATAAATAATTATTACAAATCTTTATTTGAAATAGAAACGTTCTTATGGCTACCACAAAATCAACTCGAATGAAATATCTAAAACTCTATTGAAATAAACAATTTCATAACATCGACCATAGCTCAGAGGTACTCAGAGACACCCACAATCATCTACTTCAGAAAGATACTTCAAGAAAAGCGTCATAACCGCAGCGAGCGAGATAAAACGCGCAGATAACTTTCGATCGAATCGACGAACTTCGATAATAAATTACACGTTAATAAAGGGTATCGAACAATCGAAATCGGTGGTATTTCGCTATCGGACGTTGAAGGACCTACTTTCGTCTTCTAGGAACCGGAAGCCAAGGTGCGTCAGTGTTCGTATATGAATGAAAGCGGAGCCGTTACGAACGTTTAAGTAACCCCCTTAATGGAAGTTCGGATCCCCGTCGCATCGCGGAAAGTTGAGAACTCGCCAGGCACACCGGGCGGCCCGCAGACACGCGCCGGCCCTGCACAGGCGAAATCTGCCGGCTCGCGACGACGGCCCGCCGTGGAACATACACTTTTGTTTAGGGAAGGGAGGGGGGTTGACGCGTTGACTGACACGTTGACGCGTCGGCAAACAGCTCGCCGGTTTTCCGGCCGGGTGAATTTGCCGGTTGAAAAATCACCGAAAATCTAGCCGCTTTTGGATAATAATATGCTATATAAGAACGGGAGTATTGACCGAAGTTACGACCCCATAGACGCAGCGGATCGGAGAAGCCATCATCGCGCAGCGCAGCGCGCGATCAAATCTAAACAGATGGGAGTTGCATTTAATCTAGTCGCGCGAGCCGTCTCAATGCGTCCTAACCTAATTCCAGTTCTCCTCCCTTGATACGCCGATAGGGTTGAGGGCTCGCGCAGGGCCGGGACGCGTGTGTGTGTGTGTGTGCACGTTGGCGATGGTGGTGGTGCTGTATAGAGAACGCGGAAACACGTCGCTCTGGCTACGGGTGCCCGGCGCGCTCGGCGTTCGCGAGGCATGCATCGCGCTGTGCTCCGTCGCAAAAACCAGCCAAGTTTCGCGTAGCGTTAATTAAGCCCTTAAGTGTCGCCTGGATATATCCCTCGCCCCCTCCCGCCCCCATCCGCGCACGAGTGTCTACTTGCCGGTAACCCTTCACGATCTAAAATTAGAATTTCATCGCTCGTAATTATATATGGGGGTGTGGCGCCGTGTCTCATTTTCCCGCGCCGGTCGCATCGGCTCGGAGAAAAAAAAAGAACGAAGGAAAAAACGAAGGAAAAAGAAAGAAGACATTAACCCTTTGCCGTCGCGCACAGATCTCGCGAGCCGCTCGTCCGCTTTGGGCACCGTTTATTTTGGTCTTTGCCCAATCCTTAATTCTCGTGATTTTCTTACGAAAGGTATATTTCTCTTCTGTTCGTCATTATTATTCCAATTAAATGAAATGGCGTGTTAATTAATTTTTAGCCAAGTAATGGCTAAAATTACGTCATACTGCCCGGTATGATGGTAGTATAGAATCTATCGGTGAACCGGAGTTCGCCGTGAATTGGAGCTCGTATCTGTGTCGAGTAACACTCGACGTCGGACCGCCAAGGGTTAACGCGTCGCGGAAAAATTATTTTATTGCGCCTCGCGCAAGAATTTTTAATCCACCCGTGGATTATATATGTTTCTTTTTTCTCTGCCGCCGCTGGAGAACGACTCGAAATGGGAAGCATAATCATTTCGCAGGACTGTTATTAATTTTTTTTTGGGGAGGGTTATCTTTGCCGGTGAAAAGCCTACGTTTAAGTGTCTTGCATTAACGCGGACGACGAGGGGCGGGATTTCACGCAGGGAGGCGGCAATTTCGAGTTTCTGTCGCGACTGCGACTTCTCCCCTCTTTTTCCCTCTTCCTTTCTCTTTTTTTTCTCTGTCTTCGCCCCACTTTATTTATCTCTCTCTTCTTTTTTATTTTTTTCTCTTAGTCTCGCTCTTCCTTTTTATCTCTCTATTCGTCTGTCTTTCACTCTTTATATTCCTCTTTTCCTTTTAATTTCTCCTTTGATCTCTATTACGATCTTTCTCTTTCCCTCTCTCTCTCTCTTTAATTCCTCTTTCCCTCTTTATCACCCTTTTTATTCCTCTCTTTCGTTATATTTCTCTTTATTTCTTCCTCTTTATCTCTATCCTTAGTTCTTTCTCTCTCTCTCTCTATGAATCTCTACCTTCATTTCTCTCTCTCTTTACCTCTCTCCGTCTCTCTCTCATACTCTGGATCTCTCTCTTTATTTTTCTCTCTTACTCCCTCTTTCTCTCTCTTTTTATTTCTCTGTCTTGTCTCTCTCCCTCGCTCTCGGTCACTGGATCTCTCTCTTTATCTCTCTCTCGCTCTCTGGATATCTCTCCGGACCTCTCTCTCTCTCTCTCTCTCACTCTCGCTCTCCGGCTCAGCAGAACCCCGTCGTCCGTTCTTTGCATAACGCACGGCCCCGGCCGGCGTTTAATTATGAAATATGTATTTAGCAGACCGAAAGGCGCGCGCGCGCGCGCGCTCACTCTCCAATAATTCATTATCAAACAAGTACATAGCACGTTGTCGGTAAAATAATGAGCGTTTGTCACGTCCCCGTTTTCGAACATTCAAATCACTTTATTAATTTGAATTTCAAACAGGTGTATCGGCCGGGCAAAGGCCCCGCCTCCAATTAATCCGAGAGTATCCCAATTAGGAGACAGCGCCCACGACCCAAACCTCCCCCACCGCCACCCCCCCACGCTCACTGGCGCTAGATCTTGAATTTCTTTGTCGGAAACGCCGCTTCGCTCCGCTCCGCCTCGCCCTGCCTCGACGTGCCTCGAGTCTCATGATTTGCTCTTAGCGTCCCGCTGCCTCGAGCTACGATGTTTCGGGACATGCTGCCTCGCGTCGCTCTATCACGTGCTTTGCTGGTCCGCTCTTAGTTACACGCTGCCTCGAGCCTTGCGACGCGTTACCACGTGCTTCGCTCTTAGCTCCACGCTGCCTCGCGTCGCGTAGCGTTGCAATGCGTTGCGTCGCACCACGATGCCTGGATGAAGGTAGCAAGGTATGAAGGGATGAAGGGAGCAAGTGAGGAACGGCAGGGAAGGTAAGGGAGAAGGGAGCAAGGGGTGAAGGGACGAAGGGAGCAAGGGGTGAAGGGACGAAGGGAGCAAGGTAGAAAGGTAGCAAGGGATGAAGGGATGAAGGTAGCAAAGGAGAAAGATAGCAAGGGACGAAGGGAGCAAGGGATGAAGGGATGAAGGTAGCAAAGTAGCAAAGCAGCAAAGGAGAAAGGTAGCAAGGGACGAAGGGAGTAAGGGAGATACGGGATCCGCAATCAGCGCGCGTTCATTTCGATTTCAGCAATTTAGGGGCGCAGCCGGGGGAGACGAGAGCCGCGCGCCGCTTAAGTGGTCCTCGTGGGCGCGCGCGCGACGACAATCGCGCGAACGCGCCTTAATTACGCATTAATTCCGGTTTCGAGCGGCGCGTAATTCTCCGGCGACCGCCGAGAACACGCTCGGACCCGACCAGCGCGGATTCTTCCCGCCGAATTGCACCTCCGGGGGTCTTAACTTTGATATTTCGCCTCGGTTGCGTCCTATTCTTCGCGGTTCGCCGCGCCGTGCTGATTCGCCGTCTCCCTTTTGTGCCGTGATACCGCCAGTTACCTTGATTGCAGGGCGATTCCATTTGTTCACCTGTCTAAACGATTTCAGACGGACCGCTTTTACATTTCGTTAACACGTTCTTCCCTGTGGAAATAGCCATTTGTTATTATTATTTAATTTTATCAATTATTGTGGTTAATAGTTAACCTTAAAAGAATATTTTTACTGGAAAACAATTTTATTTTTTATTATTTTTGATTATTTCAATTTTATTATTTTTCGCTGTTGCAATTTCTTTATGAAATTTTGTATATATATAAATTATTCATTTACATTTTGTTAACATGTTCTTCACTGTGCTAAAAGCCATTTGTTATTATCATTTAATTTGATTAATTATTGTATGTTAATACCGGATGAATATTTTAATACGCATAAAATGTACCAATCACAAAAATCTTCTAATTGAAAATGAAAAATATTTTCCTAAACGTCGCAACAACGTAGTTCTCGCGCGCACAGTGCGAGACTTAAGCGTTCGAGGGGGTGTGGAACACGGTTGTCCAGGCATTACTTCGCGAAACAGCTCGGCCGAGCTGCCGAATGGAACGTAAAAATGCGAAGGTCTGGAAATAAAAATACTTGGCAACATTTTAATGAAAGTGGCGGTGGTGGTGGCTCGAAGTAGCTCCGGGCTCTACCTTGTACACTCGGTAAAAAAAAAACGCAGAAGTTCGCCGCGGCGGCGTTCCTCGGGAATACGGGGCAAAATTGTAAGGTCTTTTAATGAACTTGTCAACCAACAAATTATCTGTTGCAACGGGATCCGGTGATTAAAAGGGAGTTATTTATTTACTCAGCCGTTCGGCGGACCGAAAGACGACGCTATAGGCGAGCCGGCAGCGAGCTGTTTAAATCCATTAATTGCCAAATATTTTGTTTCATTTTTTAACCATAAAAATTATATATATATTTACGCTATTTTTATGTTTT
This sequence comes from Augochlora pura, assembly GCF_028453695.1. Classification (NCBI taxonomy): domain Eukaryota; kingdom Metazoa; phylum Arthropoda; class Insecta; order Hymenoptera; family Halictidae; genus Augochlora; species Augochlora pura. The sequence goes on from NC_135781.1 coordinate 1,940,683, forward strand.
GTTGTTAAAATATTATATATTTTTTAAAAAAGTCCCAAATGAAGATTGCGATAGGTCGCGTGAATACAAAACTAATAAGAAGAGATTTTTGTTTATGGATAATGGATTAAGACATCTCAAATGTCCTACAAACGTCTAATAAACGTCCTATGAACGTCTTGCGTTGCATTATTCTCCTAATACAGTGTTATTTATTATATGGTATTCTATTCTATTCTATTACGTATATTATATTTATATTACATTTATATCTTATTTATATTTATTTCATATTTATATTTATTTTTATTTACCAGTATCACGTTCAATTATAGTTCGAACCCAACACATAGTAAATCACTCCATACGCATCGCGCGAGCTCCGACTATATTCGCAGCCGTAACGAAAGGGTTAAAACGAGTAGGTGGCCCGCGCGCGAATGCCCAAACTAAACGATGAGCAGCGGCAACCAGAAATTGGCCCGGAACGCGTTAACGTGTCCGAACATTCCTGCGAACCGTGCCGGGATTGCTCCTCGGCTAACGGCCGCGTCACGTTCCGCGCGTGCGGTTTTTACGCGAGCCGATAAAGTTATAGCTCCGGCGATATCCTGATTGCTGTCTCATTCGCGTAACACGCAGAGCGGCGCGCGGCTCAAAAGACAACTTCATTTATATTCCGCCGTCATTTCGAGGCAGCCCGGCGCGTAAACGACACTCGCCGTGGCCGAGTTGCGCGCCTAGTCGACCAGCGTGATGCATCGTCCGGCAGAAGTTAATAAGACCGCAGCGTTTCTTTTACACGGCTTGGTTAGCGTCGCCGCCGGCCTTTAAAGGATTAGTTGGAGCGGCGCTGATCAACAAGGCATCGGGTACGATGCTACGTTTTCTTGCCTGCAACCTGTTAGACGGATCCGCCATAAACGACTCCGTAAACGATTCGAATCTCGTGGAATCTCGTTAGCGAATTCATTCGCGATTTCATTCGCGATTTCAGGTTCACGCGTCGACGCTTCTTTCGGGTCGTCTGACTGCTTCAACGAAACGTCTAACCCTTATCTGTGTCCAATGTCTATGTCTTTCAACCCTTTGCGCTAGCAGAGTTTTCTTGATCCAGGCACGGAATTAAGGGTCAATATTTATGGTTTGTGTATAGTTTGTTGACCTCTTAATTCTGGCACTATTGAGGTATTAGGAGATTTAATACCTGTTTAGGGAACAGACGTTTAGGAATTGTATATTGTGCTATAGGATGTTCTGTTCGAAGTATATTTTAGGCTAGACTTTTCTTTAGGGGACCAAAATTTATCGACTTTTGATGACATATTCTTGTAGAGATTGACGAGGGGAAAGCGAAGGTGTGAATTTCAACGCGCGGAAATCATTTGTTCAAAAGTTATGCGTGTTTGAAGTTGACAATTTTACAGAATTTCTGATTGATTAGTGTGATGGTTAAGTAACATTAGATGTATCGACATATTCTATCTTTTCTTAGAAAGAAATAAAGCAATAAATTTTGTATGCATCCAATATTTATTGTGTTATTATTATTATTAATAATTATTTATAATTATTGATGGCAATTTATAAATATCATTTATGAGAAATATATTCCTGAAATCGAATGACATAACCTTGACATAATTTTCCTACAGACCTTATTAGGTCTATTATAATTAATAACAATATATCTATTTGCCTGCGAAAATAAATTGTAGAAGGACATTGCCGGTGCAACAATACACGCTATAAATCCTGTTCACTGTTTTTACCAACTGTTAAGAATGCGTCGAGCAACAAGGTATCAGAATGCTCTGTTTCTTACCTGTTCCCCCTTTGCAACCGGTTGACTGCCATAAACGTTCGGCGCGCTAAAAACAAGGGAACAATCTCGAGAAATCTCTTTAACAAATTCCCCTTCCATTTCGAGCAGAATCCACGATGCTTTTTCATATATACAGTATATGTTACCAATTACGAATAACCAATAACACACATGTACGTCTTTAATACGTCCATTTTAGGTCTGAATTACGCCCTAAAATGGACGTCTCTAAGATGTCTTAATTCAGACGTTAAAAGGACATTCAATCTGTAACGGAGTTAAGTCGTCTCAAAGACGCGTGAAACAGGTGTAACACGACACACGTCTTAAAAACGGCTTAAAAACGTCCTACTGCTATCTCTACAAAGAAGCCCTCTCCTTCTCCAACGAAAAAGGTTTCACTAACATAATTTAGTTAACATAACAATCCAAAAACAAATCGCGATGATTAGGTCCATTCATCGCCGCCCTAAACGCCGAAGAATATGCGACAGTGAAAAAGTTAATTGTTAAAGACCGGTGATTTCCGTAGGCCCGTCGTTTCGTCTTCGATAAAACCGTTCGATTCCTTGAAAATCGCGTGGCGGCCGATATACGTTCGCGCACAAGGCCAAGGGTGTGCAGCACTAGCAGCAGCAGCGGCAGCAGGCCCGTCCGAACTGGATACACGTATTTAAATGTTGCATCCGATCCACCTCATGCATTATTTAGTTCAGCCGTGGTGGGGCGTGTGTGTGTGCGCGGCGCACGCGGGCTCGTTTTGTGCGCTCGGACGATCGGCCTGTCGCGTCGTGTCGACGCCGGAACTAACGTAGCTACCAGAACGCCATTCGGAAATAAACGTATATATACCCTAACGTACGTATCCTCTCTCTCTCTCTCTCTCTTTCTCTATCGCCGCGTACCGTTCGTGTTATAGCGCGCGAACCGGTGCGAATACGGCGCGGAACAGGGTGGTGTACGAGGAGGCGGTGGAGGTGGGGGGGCGCAGCACTGTGCGCCGCGCCCGGCTACGGTGGCCGCATGAGAATGCATTATAGATAGGGCTTCTCCATGGATCAGTTCGATTTCGCAATTGTGCGGTGCCTCGGCCGAATATATATACCCCTTTCCCCCTGCCCTCCCCCCCCCTCTCACGGCCACGATATATCTATCAATTTACGCGCGTCATGGCGTCGACGCGCGGTGACCTGCTCCACGGCTTTTAATTGAATGCAATTATGACGAATGGCGGGTGCGCAACACGCCGAGAAATTGGATTGCCACTTTCCCATTTAATTCTCTTTGATCCGACGCGGGGGAGGGTGCGCGCGCGTTGCCGATACTTCCGAGTATACGCGACGATCAAACGTGTTCGTCGCTGATCCCCTAACCCTATCGACGCGCGACGAGCTTTCTTGTTTCTCGACTTGCACGACGGTTGAGGTTAGGGTTGCAGGAACAATTGGTTTTTAAGTGGCAAGCTGCCGTTTTCCCGCTAGAGTTATTAACACGATTAACAATATTAACGTAACGTAACCTTGACAGTTTTATCAAGGATTGATGCAATAATTAATACGCGATCAATACAATAATTAATGCACGATGTGTTGTAATTACTATGTATGCCACGTGTTGAATAATATTTTCTTTTTCGAGTATTTATAATTCATTATTATTTCCATAAAGTTGTTGCCAAGATTATGCTAAGGTTAACAATTCACCGAATTTATGGTAATGACTATGGTTTAGAAATGCGTTTGAAGCTGAGCAAGATTGTTTAATTCTGTAAAATAATATAAATGATATTCTTGTTGATTCAACTGGAGAAATAGACGCTTTAAAATTAATTTAAATTTAGATTTAAATTATTTAAATAAAATTCCACGGTAAGTTCGAGTAATATTCCGCGACAATGATCCGCGAAATTGTTTCACCTGTCGTTACAATATCGCTGGTAGATTCGGCAATAAAGAAATTGGAGCGCGATTCGAGCGGCGCGGTCCCGAACACCGACGTTACAATAGTCGACGGAAGGGTTAACGGGCCGTTCAATTATTCAGGACCACGCGCGCGCGAGCGCGCGAGCGAGAGAGCGCGGCCCGGGGTCGTCATTACCGGATAAACGTGGCGCGGCCGTGCAAAAAGAAATGAAAAAAAGAAAAAGAAGAGTTATTCGGAAGTGTACGGCCGGTTGGGAAATATGAAGCCGTAAAAGATCGCGGAAGACGGCGAGAGAGTGTGAGAGAGAGAGAGAGAGGCGTATAATACGCAGTCGATGCCGCAGTAAAACGCGATCGTTCTCGCATGACTTACGGGGCCGCATTTCTATGCGCGGAACTGGGTTACGGCGCGCGGACTGGTTTAAGAATTTTATTACGAATTCTCCAAACACCTTCTTCCTCGCCTGTAGGAGGGGCCTGTATTATGCGTCGAAACTTTTACAATGCAGTTGCCGCGAGACAGGCGGCGGCGGCGCGAGCTTCGCGATCTGCTTTCTAATTTCAGAAATTGAGATGCTCGGATGTCGCGTATCCTCCGGTATTAAGATTTAACGAAGGATGTCGCAGTTCGGTAGCACCGGGAATGTCTTTATGACGGTTTAGAAACGCCTCGTGAACGACGATGGACGTCTTTGATACGTCGTAGAGACGGCTGTTATGGGACGTCTGTTTTTGGATGTGTTTAAGACGTTTCAGAGACGTCTTTAAGACGTCTTTTAGTGATGTCATAAATTGAAAGTTCTTTGGATATCTGAAGCAAGATGGCTTAAAAGTGTCTAGAATGTCCTACGAACGGCTTAGAAACGTCCTAAGAACGTCCTGCAAGAAACGTCTGTTTAAAGACGTCTTTATGACGTTTTAGAGACATCACAAGTTTGACATAGTTTGAGTATCTAAAGTAATATGGCTGAAAGGTGTCTCGAATGTCCTACGAACGTCTTAGAAATGTCCTAGAAACGTCCTAAAAGACGTCTTATGAACGTCTTATCCTATGAACGGCTTTAAAACAATGTCCACACCTTGCAACTCATACTACCACCAATTTCAATCTATAAATCATTAAAATCCGTTTATTAAAAGCAAAGTTCTTTTTCTTCTATCCAATCTCTAAAGTATATAAAACCGTATTAGGTGCAAGCGGGACGCGCGTGTCAACGATTTCGAGGAAAACGGTGCGCACCGTCCCCGGGAACGAAGAGAACGGTAGTAACGTTGCTCTCTTGATTCAAATGTATCAGCGACGAACGGGTACACCCGTGATCCAGATCAAGAAGAATCGCATCAGCCACGGGTAGATCGAGAGATCTCCTGCGAGATCCGGTTCCTTGAAATGTCCTTCCGAAGAGCCGGGTATCTATTGTCTCCCGGATCGGGTAGGTGGCCAAGGGGAGGCAGTAGGGAGCACGGAGGAGGGGGCGAGGGGGCGGGGGGAGCCGTACCTATGACGGAAGAACTTACGAAAACTCTATCGCGTTGAATTCAATTTAAAGTTCGGCCAGGGAACCTGTAAGAATTCCGCCGCAACTCATTCCCCGTTCCTTCGCGGACCTAAGTCTACAGTGAGCGCGAGACAACGTCAAAATTGCCGCGCGCAGAACTGATCCGGAAAGGAGACGAACCCCCTTCCTCTACCTGCCTTTCCCTCTCTATCTCTTTGTCTCTCTGTCTTTCTGTTTCTTCCTTTCTCTTCTTTGCTCTCTCTCTCTCTCTCAGAGTGACAGTGAGAGAAACTCTCCCCCCCTTCTCTCTCTCTCTCTCTCTCTCACTGTCTCTCTGACTCTTCCCTTCTTTCTCTCTGTCGCTCTGTCTCTTGGTGTGTCTTCCTCTCTCTCTCTCTCTCTCTCTCTCTCTCTCTCTCTCTTTCTCTCTTCGACACTCGCTCTCTCTCGTACAGAAAGGTGTCCTTTCGAGGAGCGACCGAGTCGGCCGGAAGAATCGCGTATTCTTTGAACTTTTCCGACTCTGTACAAGGCGTCGTCGGTCGAATAGAAAATCGTGAAACGGGGCCGCGCGGGAAACTTCGGACCGCTAATGAAAGAACATCACGGCGGATCGAACGGTGGTTGGCTAGTAAGCCAGCTTGCGTAGCCGAAAACGATCTATTAACCCTTTCGCGACGGCTGAGGTGTATGTATAGTATTACAATTTAGCAAACAGTAATACTGCTATACCGTAGTCTAGATTACAAAATAGTTGTAAAAAGGAATTCCTTTTTTAAATGTTAATTTTTATTATATTTATAAATGTTAATATTAAAATGTTATTATATTTATAATGTTCATTATATTTATAAATGTTCACACGGCATATTATAAAAGTCGTACATAACATGGCGCGAGAAGAACTTACGGAACACCCTAATATTCGTCCCTATCTTCTCGCGAGTCCAAGGGGACCGCCTCGAGCCGGCTCCGAGGCAGTTCGGCACGGGGCCCGGCGAGCACGCCGCGGGACTGCCCGTGTCAAAGGGAATTTCACGCACACCAACCGCCGTCGATTCGTCGTGCCATTTGTGAAGCGGCGGCGGCGGTGGTGTGGGGTCCACCTTCATTGTGCAGCGTTGCGCTGTGCTGCGAACTAGCGCGGACTAGTTCACGCCGTGCTTCCTACCTTCCTTTTTTTTTCGGCTGCACTTTCGAGAGGACGGCCGCAGGGGGAGGGGAGGGGATGGCAGGGCGGGGTGTCGGGAGGGAGGCCTGGAAACCCTCGGCGCTCTTTCTCCGGGCAGCACCGGGGTATATTCGAAACCCGGGTCTCTCTGGAGTGGCTATTAATTCGGCACACTCTCACCTTCTGTCGCACAATAAGCGTGAAACGCCAATTCATATTCCGTGCCTTATATACTCGTTGCCGAGGACAAAAGTGGCCCCCGCCCCTGCGCCGCCCGCTGAAGGGGGTGTATCCTAAACCCTTTGACCGTGCGAGCGGCCAAAGTTCGTGCATACATACGCGCAGGCTGGTAGAGTCCCTGCGCGCGCGCGCGCTCGTCCGTGTGTATGCCTGCGCGCATAGCCGCTTATATTAGGGTTCAAAGTGCTGCACGGCGGGGCGCCGCGCAGTGGGACGAATCGCGGTTTTCGGTAAATAAAAGTTCAATTTTTCCTGATTTCTCGTTGCTTCCTGCGCTTAGCGTCGCGCGTAATATTGGTGCTAAATATGCTTAGCTGTTCATTTGCTGCGTAAAAGGAGTAGTTTGTAAGGAAGATAACCCTTCCGACCAGAATACAGAATAAAATGAATAATATAATAATAACTACAATAAAGAATAAAAAAGTCACTCACGACGCATCACGAAATAAAACACGCGAAATATTTTTCTCACATTCTCCACACACCCGCCCCCTTCCCTCTCTCTCTCTCTCTCTCTCTCTCTCTGTCTCTCTCTCATCCTCTCTTTACCGCGCCCCTGCACTCCGCGCACCCAGGATTCGGTAGCTGAGGGGTCGTTGTCTTTCATTACCGAAGTCCGGCGAATGGCTCGTCCGATTAGGGGCGGCTTTTATCGGAGACCGTTCCCATGAAACAGTCGTTATCGCCGGTCCCATAGAGAAAAGCTTCCCGCGAAAAAGAACGTAGCCGATACCGTTCGCTGATTGCGATAAGACGATCTTTCGACGGGAGGAACCCGCGAAACCGGCTGAAAGAGCGAGGATGAAAAAGGGAGAAGAGAGACATACAGAGGCAGAGACAGAGATATAGGAAGGACAGAGACAGAGGGAGACAGAGAGAGAGACAAAGACAGAGACAAAGACAGAGACAAAGACAGAGACAAAGACAGAGACAGAGACAGAGACAAAGACAGAGACAAAGGCAGAGACAGAGACAGAGACAAAGACAGAGACAAAGACAGAGACAAAGACAGAGACAAAGACAGAGACAAAGACAGAGACAAAGACAGAGACAAAGACAGAGACATAGAGAGATAGAGGTAGAAAGAAACAAATTCAGAGAGAGACAGAAAGAGAAAGACAGAGAGTATGAGTGAGAGAGAGATGGAAAGAAGTGGGGCGCAGCATAGGGTAGGAGAAAGAGAAGGAAAGAGAGTGGGGGATGAACGGATGCATGGGGTGGCCCGGTTGGATCTCGTTAGTTTCGCGTCCTCTCTAATTGGTGCATCGATTATACCAATTATCGTTTCTACTCGAGAGATTAGCTAATTGCGATCCTCTCTCTCTCTCTCTCTCTCTCTCTCTCTCTCTATCCTCCCTCTTCTCTCTCTGTCTTTTCTCTCGTTGACGGGACACGAACGTGCGTGTGCAACTGCACCGAATGTGACACGCAGCATAGGGTGTTGGTACGCCGTGCGGGAGAACAGAGAGCGTTCTCTCTCCTCTCCTCCTTTTCTTCTCTTTTTTTCAATGGGGCCAGAGGAGCGAGCGCGAGTGCATTGTGGATACCCGGTATTCATTCATCGGTATCAGGTAACCCGGTTCGGGCCTCCGAAACCGCTCCCGGAGCCCCCGGATACTTGCTCGATAAAAATCCTCTCCCTCTCTCTTACTCTCTCTCTCGCTCTTCGATGTCTCTCTCTTTGATGTCTCTCCTCTGCCAGGCATCGAGCTGGTAGCATCATCTTTCGATTAGGCGCACGAAAAATTGCCTGCCGAATTTTTCAGACCTGCCTACGTCGCTTCCTATTTTATCAACAATTTTGGAATTATTTTTAGCGATCGCATGTGGAAAGGTATTTTATTGAGTAGTTTAGAGAGTAATAATTTTGTTTAAATATTAAACACACAGCATTTACAAGTCCCCAAATTATTACAGAATTTTTAAAATAATATATACCAATCTCAGTGAATAAAATGAATAAAATAAACATTGTCCAAACCCTAATATTACATAAATAATAAAGCATTACTATATAATAACTTAAACAGCCCAATGACCAACGGTAAACTATTAACTTAGGCATACCTTTGACATAACCTTAATCTAAACATCTTCAACCCTTCCACCGTTTTTAAATTCGCAAAAATTTGAAAGCTCTGCGTTAATAAATAAATCAACGTCTCGCAAAGAAAAAGCATAAAATACAAGTGAAATAACGGGCTAAGAAATCGACGCGTCCAAAACGCGTCCGATTGTCTAAAGTTCAAAATGCGCGAGTTGCGCATTCGAAAGGAAAGGGTACCTTCGTTGCCATAAATTCGCCGACGCCGCGGCGTCGTCCTTTCTTTGTTGCTCCACGCGGATCGTACGTTCGCGAGAGTATTTTAAGAAAGGAAGATGTTTTCGTGTAAATATTCGGAGCATCTATATTTTCATGTCGTTGAGCAGGCCACTGGACCGGTTTACCTGTTCACAGGGGGGGGGGGGGGGACTGGAACTTTGCGCAGGTAGTTTAAACCGCGTGTGTAGGGTTCGCGCGGCCATTTTCGTCCCTTTCCTTTTTTCGTCGTAACTCTTCGCCGCCCGCCGACGCCGACGTAAGACTCCGTAGGAGGATTATACATACCCGGGGATACGCGATATTTCTTCCGATCGTGTACAGCCACGTTGATTGTCACGGTAATTTAACTAATTTTTCCAATCGCCGCGATCGGTGCACTTTGTGACTGTTCACCCGATTACGCGACGAATTTATTGCTTATTTATTGCTATAACGTTGTATCTCGTCTAGGAGATATATGCCAAATTTATTTAAAATTATTTACAATTGCCAAATTGTGCAATTTGGTTTTGTGGCAGGGGGAGTCGAATTTTGTTTATAAGTGAATGGTGAAGCTAAATTTGTTAATAGAAGAGTGGAAAAAGGGAAGAAATTGTTTTTAGCGTTAAGGATTTTATGGCTGAGTTATGGTCGAAATTTTATGGTTGCAAAATTTTCTATTGACAAGATTTGATTTCGTCACAATCTTATCAGGTGATTATCCTTTATTTTCCAAATAATTACCATTTATTCCCCAAGTAATTATACTTAATTCTACGATTTTATTCTCAATTTTATTCTCAATATTTACAAATAATTATTGTCAATTTTACGAACAAATATCGAGCAGGCAACCCTTTCCCAAAGGTTCGCACATCCTCGCCGAACAATCAGAGAACGGGGCAAGGTATTATCGCCGCGATCGCAACAGCAATTTGCGGTGGCGACACACCGCGACGCGCGTACAGTCGCGACGAGCGTACAGTCGATGTTTCGGATCGCGATCAATTGTGCCCGGCGTTAAGAAATCCTGTTTACCAGCGCCATTAGGTAATACCTTTTATCCAATCAACGGCTAATGTGCCTCCTGTTCCGCTCTTTCCCGCTGTGGTAACTCTGGTCGTGTAGGAAAGGCAACATTGGCTCGGCGGAAGAGAGAGAGAGGGAGAGAGAGAGAGAGAAGGAGAGAGAGATGTTGAAAGAGGGTATGGGATTGCGGGGATTGAAGGATTGGCGGTCGGATCCGCGAAACAGGGTGGTTACATGCAATTTTACGAATCACCGGCAGAAGGTTTTATCCTATTCCCCGGAGCGGCCGAGCCCGGGTCCAGGCCGCGCCGTTTAGGAATCGCCGTGGGCTACTCAAAATCCCGTTTCGTCGGGATCGCTCGAATTTAACCGAAACTACGCAAACACCGACGGCTTTGATTCGGCCGCGCGGGTGGGTTGCGAGGAACGGCAAGGCGGGTTGCGAGGAGGCGAAAAAAGGGAGAGCTGGAGGAATGGCGAGACGAGGCGGAACGTGGCGAGATGAAGACAGGTTAGGCGAGGTGAGACGATACGACGGGATATGATGCGAAGCAAAGCGAAGCAAAGCGAGGCGATTCGAGGCGATTCGAGGCGATGCGTAGCAACGCGAGGCGTTCCGAGAAAATTTGAAGCAACTCGAGGCGATTCGAAGCATAGCGAAGCAATGCGAGGCGATTCAAAGCGTTGCGAAGCAATGCGAGACGATTCGAAGCCTTGCGAAGCAACGCGAAGAACTCTGAAGCGATGCTAAGCAACGTTAGACAACGCGAGGCAATCCGAAGCTACGCGAGGTAACCCGAAACAGCGCGAAGCACCACGAAGCACCGCGAAGTGTCCCGAAGCACCGCGAAGTGTCCCGAAGCTCCGCAAAGCGTCCCTATGTGACGCGAAATAGCACGAAGCGTCCCGAAGCAATACTAAGCGCCGCGAAACAACGCGAAGCAACGCAAAGCACAACAGTCTCTCCTACCTCGCCCCGTAATCCTTTTTACCTTGTTTCGCTTAGACGCTCCTAAGCCGCGAAGGAAAATCAGTACAATCGAGGATTTCGTGCCGCGGGACGAATCGTCGAATTAGCAAGTCGCTCGCGGATTGTTTTTACGCGACAGGGCACGGCAGAGAGATAGCACGTTTATATCGACTTTCGGTTTGCCTCCACCGTGGACCTCGTTGCTCGCACGGGCCGCACTCCTCTTCTTCTTCTTCTTCACCCTCAACCTCGCCCTCTCCTCATCGAAAGCTCCCCTCTCCTCATCGAGATACTCAACTTTCAATCGAATAGTTTCTTTAACCGAAAACCACGAAACTTTCTCATTATGCGGAGTTGTTAGTTCGCAGTTTCAGTTGAGTTTGGCTTAGCCAATGAGGCTGCCGCTTCCAGGAGGCTACTCGCCCCCCCCCCCCCCCTCGCGTAAGGCCCCCTTCGTCCCCTGGCCCGGCTCGCTCCTTCTCCGCGCGAGCCACGCCGACGGCAGAAGCTGCTTACAACTTTTCCCTCGACGCGCTACTTTAAAATCGAGCCGCGAACGGGCCACGATTCGCTGTGTACGTGGCCACCGCGGATGAGATGTACACCCTATACGTATATACTTTGGATGGTTAAGGGTGCTATGAAATTGTTGGAATAATGATTGGATCGTCCGGTGGATGAAATATGATTTTTTGATGATCTTTGTGAGGATTAAATATTGTCTGCGGCAATTGCAAGAACTAAGTTGGATATACTTTATTATTATTTTTTTTTAATAATTGTTGTAGATTAGGAATAATTTATTGATACTAGGAAATTCGTTTAAGTATATTTATGATAGCAGATTTTTATATGTTCAATTTTGCTGTTTCAGAGAATTTTTATTTTCATTGAAAATGAACTATCATAACCTAAAACAACCTGAAATAACCTAAATTAATCTATGTAACCTAAAAATCTGAAATAACCAAAAATAACCTAAAATAACCTGACATAACCTAAAAACCCCATTATTCCTCCCACCATGCGTCGAAATCCATCACAAGGACGAGCCCCCACGTGGCCGGAAGCCGTCGTCAACCTGCTGGGCTACTGAATGGATTATTATCAGAGAAAAGTTTCGGCAGTCTGTCACTTTTAAACGAATCGGCGACGTCTTCTCCACCGAGCACACCTCGTGGCCCGTCGCGTTCGTGTTTCGCCTTGAACGGCTTAAAGCTGTACGCTCGTTAAGCGGCGCCCGCGCCGTTTAATTCCGCGACCGAACTGTCGCGCTCCACGAAGAACCACAATTCGCGATCACGCGGAGAACCCGAACGCGCTAATTGGATAACTGGAATCTACTTATAATGTCGGGGGGGATTGTTGCGGATTTGCTCGAGCACTTTCGCTCGGTCTGCGAGCGGGCTTGGCCCGCCAGCCGTCGAGACGGAAACGACCGATACCGACGGCGTTTAACCCTTTGTACCCGAGCGATGACTCTGAAAAATCTGATGATCGAAAAATCATTGAAAATCCAAGTTGATTGAAAAGAGTTTGAAAGGAGGATCTGACATCTTATTTATAGTATTTGTAATATATTAACGTTTGTTATATAATAATATTTGTTAATATTTGTATGTTAATATTTATGATATATATTATTATTTGTAATATGTTAATATTTATAATTTATTAATATTTATAATACACTAATATCTATACCGTATTAATATTTATAATATATTAATATTTACAACGTATGAATATTTATAATATATTTATAATTATTCAGGATGTCACAGTGCCAAAGTGGAAGAAATAAAACGCGTCGAAACGACGGATTTAGTCGAACAGCCGCGCGGCTCGGTTATTCCGTGGCGCTTATATTGTTCGACCAAGGGGGGGATGTTGGAATGAATTCGCGGTGGTTAACGAGATCGTAAAGATACCGATATGACACGGCTGCGAGAGTCGTGAAACGGGCCAGTGGGTTCTGCTCATCATTCGAAGAACCGATGCAGCCCAGAGGGAGTATCGCGGGTTATTACAGGGGGATCGCGATCCATCCGTTCCCGCAACACGGACCGTATATAACGAGATCCCCGTCGCTGCACGCTGGACCTCGTCTATTTTCTTCAACATCCTCCGCCACTTTCTGCTACCTTCCAAATTTTCCACTGTATAGTCTAGTCAAATAATCATCTAAATAGGAAATTCATCTAAAAATCAAGTACCATGGTAATTCTTGTATTAAAAGAAATATGTAAAAATATATAAATAATTAAGAGAAATATATAATATATTTTTATATTGACTTTTTTTATGAAATATATTTCTATTTCAGTTTTTTGTTACACAGAAGTAATTTTCGTAACAATTAATTTTTGTATGACTGGTTTTTTTTAATAATGGAAAATAAATAATTTTCTACTATATTAGTGACTATACTATAGTGATAGTGACTATATTATACACAGTTGTAGCGACTATATTTCGCTTCATCCTGCGCTGCGTGTTTCGCTCAATTTATAGTGTGTCAGCGTCGGCGAGACCTCGTCTGCGTCGAAAATCACGGCGGCGACATAATTTCGGCCGATCTCATCAAAGATTGGAGGACCAAAGGCGGAGGGAACACGACGTTCCCGCAGAGCGGAAGACAAATTGAACATAGAAACGGCCCGGTTCGCCAGTGCCTCCCCGCCGCCCGATTACACGATGGACTTCACCGTCCTCCCCCTTTTCCCCTGTTCCTGCCTCGCGAGCAAATTCCGGTGGCGCGCCCGCCCCCTCCCCTCTACCCCCGTGTTTCTGATACCTCGGCCGCGCGGCAGAGGAGTTTTGCGGAAAGATCACCGCGAAACTTTCGCTCGGTTTCTTATCTGGACGGAGGAGGGGCGTGCGGTGCGTGGGAACGGCTCCGCGTTATTCGGATGAGTAAAGGGTGGAGGGGCGGGGAGGGGGTGAGCCTGGGGAAAACGGGATGAGAAAAAGCCGGACGAAAAACAGAGCCGGCGAAGGGGGATGAGGATGTTAATGCAATCCCGGCGACGTGTTTTCCGTGTTTGTCGCTGGTTTTAATCTTGCCCGCCTGTCGTCGACGGCGGCGTCGACGTCGACGACGTAGTACCAGTTTCATAGTAAGCGATGAGAAATAAGAAGATTGATTTGTGTAATCACGTATTTATATTTATTGAATAGATAATTAATATTTTTTTGATATACTTAATATATATTTAGTATATAGTGAACGTCTTAAAGACGTTCTTTTTACGTCTTTTTTAGGTTTGATTGTTGTAAGTCCTAAAATGGACATTTTTAGGACGTCTTATTTCTGACGTTGAGGTTATGTCTGTTTTAAGTTTGAACGTCGTAAGTCCTAAAATGGACGTTTTTAGGACGTCTTGTTTTTACGTTGAGGTTATGTCTAATTTGCGATACTTTTGAGTCGTTTTTAAGACGTTTTTAAGACGTCTTAACCATGTTTCACTTTGGGCGTTCATAAAATGTGTTATTAAAATATCGTCCGATTAAATACCGTCTTGATTAAATGATCTTAAATGACTAATTCTGTAGCATTGTCCTGGGAATATTAGTGCCTTACTCTCTCGCGCACACTATATCGCAGATTTTCATCAAGCATCCCCCGGAGATTGTAGACAGCTAGGCGCGGAAAGAACTCACGGGACACCCTAATATTTTATAGGGGACAACGGTGCTCCGCTGAGGCGGCAGCCACTCGCAGGCGTTTAATGGCGCACGGCGACGATCTCCGGACCGAGCTTGAAATTCGGCCTCTCCTTCTCCCTTTTGCGGGAACATTCGGAACGGTATCCGCGGCCTCGTTACGGAGTCTTAGAACGACCGACTCGCATTGATGAAACGTAAATAGCTAATGCGGTGCCGGAAACGTAATTTCCTTTGATCCCGGTCCGCCCTATAATAACTGGCCCGTAAGTAACGTTAACTGGAATTGCAAATATATGTCGTAACGCGAGGATTACACTTAATCTTCGCGCAAAGATTACCGCGCGCGCGCGCGCAGGGCGATGCTGCACAATTCAGCGAACTGCGGGCCCCGCGGCGGCTTCTTTAATTCTTGACCCCGCGTGACCCGGTCATGCCGCGGTCGCAAAACGCCGCCCGTAAAACTTGGGATAGGATTTATATGGATTGCGATTGATTTTATAATAATAAAAATAATAGAGTACAGTGTTTAAAGTCTAAAACATTAAATCCTATAAAAGACATCTTAATTTCTAACACAAGGCTTATCTAGGACGTTCCTGGACCGTTCATAGAACACCCTCGACGTCATAAAGGCATCCCAAATGTCGGTCACCACACGTCTTTAAATCGTCTCTAAGTCGTCTTAAAAACCTCTTTGCCGTCGGAAAATCACCTTCGAAAAAGAAGAAACTCGCGGATCGACTCGGCAAGTTTCGCGCGCATCCTTTTTCCGACACTCTCGCGCAGCCGGTCAAGCGGTAAAGCTAGATTTTCCGGGCTTATTAAATATTGTAACAAGAAGAGCGTCGGTGCACAGGCGGTTCCGTATCTCGGCGGCGTAATACGGTTGCTAATGAGCTCGTTGTCGGCGCGACCTTTTGCAAATAAATAATCCGCAAAAAGGCGAAGTGGGAGAGGGAGGTATCCGCGGGGCAAACGGCGTTATTATGTCGAGAGGTGTGTTGCGCGCGCGAGGACGAGATACTGCCGGCCAGGTGATGCATGCGATATATATTTAATAAGTAGCGAACGTCTTAGAGACGTCCATTTTACGTCTGTTTTAAGTCTGAATGCCGCAAGTCCTAAAATGGACGTTCTTAAAACGTCTTATTTCTGACGTTGAGGTTACGTCTAATTTGGCAGATGTTTTCGAGTCGTTTTTTAGGCTTTTTTATGGAGCGTCTGGTTTGGGACGTTTTTAAGACGTTTCTAAGACGTTCCAACGATGTTTCACTTTGGACGTTCTAGGAATTTTTTTTTAAATATAAGTGGACTTAATGGTCTTATGATTATGAAGACGTCTAAAGGCGAATCTCAGTTTTTAGAGAAAGACGTTTTTAGGACGTTTCCGAGACGTTCGTAGGACATTCGATGCACGATATCACTTTGCTGCACGATTTTTCCTAGCGAGCTTCGAAAGGTGTACCGTCGCATTCGCTTTATAATAATACAAGGCCGCTGCACGACCGAAACTGTGTTCCCTTTTTCCCATAAAAAAAAAAAATCGGGCGCAAGTTTGAAGTGGTCGTCGCGAAGAGGAAGCTACGATCTTGAAATCCGCGGTCGGGGAGAAAAACATTCGTCGACGATTCCGCGGCGGTTTCAATTTGTTCAACATTTTCATTAATTTCGCAACGGTGAACGCAGGTTGTCCCAGTTTTCCCGGTTCGCCGCGAGTTTCGAAAGCCTGTTAAAGAAGAAACTCGTCGATGAATTACGAAAGCGGAGAGTCCTTTGGAACCAGCCTGGATCGATCAACGTGTCACGCTTTTTAACGAAATAACAACGAGAATAATTTTTTATCATTGCGGTCGTTCGACGAGACTCGTCTCTGTGTACATTATGGTAAACAATAATCCCGGCTCCTCCGTTTCGTTAAGGAAATTCTTACGATTCTTATGCAAAATAATTCTACCCTCTTCCCTCTTCCTCATCCTCCCTCTTCTTCATCTCTCCCCCTTCTCTCCATTTCGCTCAGAGGAGACATTAGATATTTCTAGCGTCGGCGAGAAAGAAAATCGTCCTTTTGTTCCGGCTGAATTTAGGGGAGTTTTTAAAATTCAAATGAACGGGAGTTTGGGGGATGCTGCGTCGGAAATTCTGCGAGAGGCAATTTGATTTGATCTCATTTTATACGATTTTATTCCACTCGATTTCGTTTGATTTTTAGTTGACTTTGTTTGATTTCTATTTGATTTTATTTGGCTTCATTTGATTTTGTTTCATTTTATTTCATCTTATTTCAATTTCTCTACTTTTCTCTGATTTTATTTGAGTTTATTAGCATTTATTTGAGTTTATTTTATGCTATTTTAATTCACTTACTTTTATTATATTTTATTCCGTTTTTGATTTAATTCTCGAGGCGTTTCTAGATCAACAAACCAACAATTGTCACCAACAATTTCAAGAGCAGTCAGACGCGTGACAGCAATTTTATTTCTATGAAGATTGTTATATCAAGCAAAGAGCGGCTGAGTAGTGGAGGGGGGGGGGGGGTGGAGAGAACTATAGGTAAGACGGGTTAAATGTTATTAGGTCGAGGCAGTTCATAGTTTCATTTCGGTTTAATCATTCCGTTCCGCGGCGCTCGTAATGGGAAAGGCAATAATAATAATAATAATTCGCTCAAACGTCGGCCCTTTGACATGGAGGTACAAAACAATGTAGAAAGTTAAGTCGACGGGCGACGTACAAAAGAAATGGAGAAGTGGCTGGCGCGACGCGAGGAAAGAAAGCGCATAAATATAGAGAAACAACGGGAAGGCGCGAGTCGCATAATTGTATTTACTGTAATAATTTTATGGATGAAATTAATAATAATATTGCTGTATTACTGTGACCTAATTAGAGTAATTAACAGAAGGAAATAAATGTTTCTGTATGAGATTGTGTAAACGTTCATTTATTCTTTTAGTTGTTCCAATCAGTTCACAATAATACAATTATATTATTATTAACAAACTCCTCTTCTTCATAATACTTCAGTGCAAAGTTACTCACTTGCACTGAAGTATTTTTCAACATTTTTAACCTGTAATAAAAATATTTTTACATTACCAAATTTGTTCATTACCAAAAAATTGTTAAAAGTGCAAATGTTGCAAAGTACAATTGTTAAAAGTACATCTGTCGCATAAACAGCAACAATAATTAACATGAAATAAAAATACTATAAATCGTCCTTACTTATATATCTGCTTCTAATTTAATTTAAATCTTTTCGCGACTGTCAAAGGGTTAATCCCATCACCTCAACTTTGTAAAAATTTTTGCGATCGATTCTGGTGATTCAGTTGATCGAAAGAGATCCCACAAAATTTCTACAAGATTTCTACAAGATCCAAAAGATTTTCTATCACTGCTCAGTCGATTATGCTTCCAGTAAACTCATGCTGGATGCTCGCGGATCCGGTAGCACGGTCGCAATATTTGGCTGGCTCGTAAAACAGTAGGACGCCGCGGCGCGGTAATAAATGCGCTAGAGCGGGGAGGACGGTCGCGGCGTATAGCGGGTTTGTGAAGCCGACTCGACAGGATATTCGCGCTATTCCACGCGAAAGCGATGGCACCGATTGTTCTACGGAGAGAAGCTATCCGGTGGATCGTGCGAAGCGCATAAAAGCCACGACTGTTTGTCACTGCGCGAAGAACGAAAGAAAGAGAGAGAGAGGGAGAGAGAGAGAGAGAGAGAGAGAGAGAGAGAGAAAGAGAGAGAGAGAGAGGAACAGTGACATAGAGAAAGAAAGAGGGAAGGAAGGAGAGAGAGCATGAGAGAGAGAGAGAGAAAGAGAGAGTGAGATGTTGAGGGAGACTTAAAGAATGAGAGAGAGGGAGTGAGAGGGAGAGAGAGAGTGAGATGTTGAGGGAGACTTAAAGAGAGAGAGAAAGAGGTAGATAAAGAAAGAAACGGAGAAAGAAAGAAAGAAAGAGGAAGAGAGAGAGAAAGAATGAAAGAGAAAGAGTGACAGAGCCGGGGTAGGAGAGGGGGGGGGGGTGGCAGAAGCATTCGCGAAAATGCTGGAGCAACCAGTCGGTATGTTATCCTCGCGCCGGTATCGCGCGTAAAGGATAACGTACGGCGTCGTAAGAAAGTCGATTTGGCGATGTGTTACGGGAGACCCGCGGCAACCACTCGTGTGCTGCACTGTTCTAAATTCCGCGCCAGCATCCTTCGGTGAAACGTACGGGGGTAATGTAATGCGTAATGTACGGGGAGTAATGTAGAGGTTCTCTTGGCGAGCGAAGCGAGAGCCAAGACTGCCGTGGCAGCGGAGTGACGCGGGAGCGGATACGGGGGAGCGAAGCGATGCACAGCGAAGCGGCGCGGATCGGAGCTGTACGGAGCTGTACGGAGTAGAGCGGAGATAAGCATAGCGGAGCAAAGCGAAGCAGAGCAAAGCGGAGCAGAGCAAAGCGGAGCGATGCAGAGCTGAACAGAGCAAAGCGAAGCAGAGCAAAGCGGAGCGATGCAGGGCAAAGCAGAGCAAAGCAGAGCAAAGCGCAGTAAAGCGAAGCAAAGCGTAGTAAAGCGCAGTAAAGCGAAGCAAAGCGTAGTAAAGCGGAGCTGAGCAAAGCGGAGCAAAATCGAGGAAGACCACTACAGAGGAAAGAGGTTCGATGCAAGCGGTCCGAAAGAGGACAGTGGAGGTGGATCCGAGATAGGAAGCTAGCGAGCCGAGGATCGGTTCGGTCTGGCCGATGGCCCAGCTGGCCGTGACGCCAGTCTCTTATAAATTCCGGAATGGAAGATCGTGCCCTTTAAACGGCAAAAATATCGCGACACCCCTTTAAAGGACCGCTGGCGCTACCCAAAAAGTCGAAAATGTAATCTTGGAAGCGTGGATGCGGAGATATGGTCGGGGCATCTTTTGTGGTGCATGGTATTGTGCAGCACGTTATGCTATTATTATGCAATATTATATTATGGTATATATTGTGTCATATTATTATTATATATTATTATATCGTATTATATCAGTGTTGTATAATAGTGACAATAATTTAATAGTAGTAATATAATGTATTATTATTATATGGATATCACGTTACATTATTGTTATATAATATTATATAATGTTATATTATTATTATATAATATTATTTCATATTATATTACTGTTATACATTATATTGTTACATCTCATATTATATCACTATTATTAATATTATTATAATATATAATATTTATTTCATTCACTTACTCACTCAATCTCTCTCTCTCTCTCTCTCTCTCTCTCGCTCTTCGTTCTCGTCGCCAATCGAGGTTCGATCGCAAATGAAAAATCGTGTTCCGCGTTGCCGCCCCTTTGTTTCGCGGGGCCGCCAGGAACGGGCGACTCGCTCTCGCTCGATTAACCGACACTTTCGCGCGAATATCAATTTCCGGACGCGCCCTGGACCGACACCTTTATCTCCCTGCCTCGCCTGTCCTTAAACGAGTTTATTTCCGGGTTTTACGCCGTCTTTTATTTCGCTCCGCCGGTGACGACGACGACGACGACGACGCAGTTCGGGGGCGCACCCCCTCTGCTTTGCTTGATTTCGGCACCGAGATCCCGTGGACGGGCTCGTCGCGAGATCGGGAATCGTTTCGCCCGATTCATTCTTTCACCATTCTGCACGGTTCTTCGTAGACGTCTCTCTTATTGCGACTCTGCTTGACTGGTATATAAAAGCGTGAACGGTGATCTGATTCCACTGTCTTTTCGAAGGAGGAGCAGAGGGTATTCCTTTCATTATTCGGAAGTGTGTTTTTCCAGTCGCAGTTTACGATTTATGGGAAATCCTGTATCTTGTTTCGAGATCACAGGAATTAGCATAAATTAGCAATAATTATTTAAAAAAAAAATAGTGTGTCCTAAGAATGTTTAACTAGAATTGTTAGATATCTAACTCCATTTCAAGCATATTTTTCCTTTACAAAAATCCTCTCCGACGCTCCCTTAACGAGTTATTAACAAAAATACATTGACCAATAAGAGGCGAGAGTCACTACCGCGACGACGATTTCGCCTCTCATTGGCCACCGTTTTTCCTTAATAAATCCTCAACCACGCCTCGACGAAAATTCTTCTAAAGGAGAAAGTTGCTCGAAATCACCTCAACAATCGTTTCCAAATTGTCAAACACTTTTTCGACACTCTGTAGAGATCCTCGCTGCGCTATACACTCTGCTCTAATTATTATTCCGTGCTCGCCGCAGTCGGGGAACAGAAGAATTTTCGCGCGCGGCACCGCGGCGGAACAAAAATGATACGGAAACATTGTTTCCCGATGAATTCCTATCCGACCGCATAACGCAATTAATTATAGTCCGGACAAGGGTGAATTTCGCTTGCGCATAAAATCCGCTGGCCGATTGTTGCTAGATTCGTTCGCGCTCTATAAACGAATAGCGCCGCCATAAAATGTGCAGAGTATGATCAAGTACATTGTACTTTGATATGTTATAATCATATCATTGAAATATTATTCTGTTATTATTATAACAATTCTATTCAATCTACTTTTAATAATAATTAATTTAATTTACTACATTAAAATTTCAGCCTCCTTCTTTTCGTTCATAATGCAAAGGCGTCGCCGCAAACAACTCGCGTAACAGCAAATACTTAGATACAGTTCATGGCTTAGATCCAATCCGCAATCTAGCCGGTTCCTCGTCGTATCAGCGTCCGCATGGAATCGTCGGCGCAGATGCGGCCGTGTCCGGTCCGGTGGCGGTTCGCCGCGGAATTTTCGTAGCCGTGTATGTACGAGACGAGGGGAGGCATCGACGTCCGCGCGGTATCTCGCGGCTGCTTAACGATGTCCAGAGGATCGGCAAGGCCGATCGTTTAAAGTCGATTATGCTCGGGGACCGAGAGGGCTCGGGAGGCGCGCAGGCCTTGGCCACTGTCCGGCTCGGATCCGAGAGGCACGGGGAACGTCCTCGTTATCCGGTGACTCGGTCGCGTCGTCAGAGTAGTCGATTCAGAGAGAGAGAGAGAGAGAGAGAGAGAGAGAGAGAGAGAGCGGTCGGAAGAGAGGTACTTAAATATGTGCAACGAATGAACCAGGACCCATCCTGGCTCGATGAGAGCACCGTGATCGTCGATATCAGGCTTTTTATCGTCCTGATAAATCTGCATGGAAACGCTGCCCTGTATGCGGCCGCTGCGCTGGCTCCCGATGATATGCAATTTATTGCCTCTCTCCCTCGTCCTCTCTCTTTCTCTCTCTGGTCTTGTGTCACCTTGTCTCTCTCTCTCTCTCTCTCTCTCTCAAAATATAGCCTTGTTTAAACCAAAAAAGTTCTTCGTTTGTCATTTTTTCGAAATTGCATCGACAACAAAGTTAGAGGATAAAAAACAGTCACGTGGAGAGAACAACGTGGTCGCGCTCGCGCGCACTTTTTCGTTGCATTTGCCGGTTACCGAGGGTGGTATACTCGACTTATTGTTGGTCTGGAGTGTGTCTTATTGTTACTCGGTGAATCCGCAGCGAGAAGGATTTCCATCCGGCTGGCCGAAGGTCCTGGACGAGATCTGCGGACCATAAGACGCGACACCCCCGAGGAAAAAAACCGTCGGGGACGCGCGGCCACCCCTCTATTTACAAGAGAGATCCCCGTCACGTTGGGGGACCAGATATTAAATTTCAATCGATACAGCATCCGCCGCCGCTGCTCCGCTCGCCTTTTCTTCGCTCACGCTCACCCCCGCCGGCTGCTTGCGGGAAAGATACATGTTTGATGGGAAATTAAGGGTGGCAGCACAAACACCAGAACCGACGCGCTCCCACGCGGAAAAAGACCGGCTCTCTGCGACGCCTGGTGACGGTCTCTTTTTCGAATTTTTCTCGCAATCTGTTTGTCTATGGTCCTAGGCTCTTTTTATACTAAATAATAACTCCGGGGGATTTGTGGATAAAAGAAGGATTTTTTTTTCTGTGAAGTGACAGTTTGGAGATGTTGCTCTCGCATGGGTGAAAGTAATATGGAAGATTAGGGGAACTTGTGACCATGATTTAGGGGGTTTAGGAAGCCTAGTATATTGGTAATAGGAAGTAGAAGTGAGGTTAATAATGAAACAGACATAACCTTAATACTGATAAAGTGAGTTTAGGGATTTTGGATCGAGGGCGATGGTTTTTATTTTGTATGATTGTTGAAGTATGAAATTTCAGTGAAGTTAGAATATTTTTTGTAAATTTAAGTTATTGTTAAAATGTAGATTAAGGATTTTTATATGAAATAAAGGTATTACATATTTATAATAATAAATAGAAATTAGCTTAATAATAGTAAAACAGGCAAAATCTTAATAAAACTAAATAAACCTAATTGTTAACATAATCTTCAAATAATCTCATAAAATTAAATAAACTTAATCAGATCAAAAATAAAAACCAGGTAAAAACTAACCTACAAAATAAAAAGATCAAAGAACGAAGCACGATCTATAGCAAGTATAGCAAAGATCTACGAACCTACCCGCTAACATAAATAGCAAGATCAATCTTCTAACGAATGAGTAGACCATACGAAATCGCGAGCGATCGCAGCCCCATAGGAAAAGCAACGATATTTCCGGTGGAAGCATTCACGGTGATCAAAGTCATAATCGATAGCAATAGCGTTCGTTCGACGCGGCGCCGGTCATTTCACTGGTTTATTTTTCGCAAAGAATATACGTCGAGAGACGCGAAAGACGGTGGAACACTTCGGCCCCCTTTTCCATGAAAATGCCGGGCGGGAAAACGTAGCGCCATCCAATTCACGGCATCGGGACGCGCCGCTCCCCGGGTAAATAGATGCCGGATCTATATAAAAATTTATACGTTCCGTGTGCGCGGCGCGCGGTCGTCTATCCGATGCTACCGAACGCCGCCTTTACATGCTTCTACGCCCGATAAAGAACGACAGGTATCGGTCTATTCCACTTAAACATGACGTTGCCGGGTCTCGCTGGTGACACCGCCACCTACGGCGGGGGTTCCGCTATCGCGGTATTGAAAAGTGGGACGCGTGTCGAATGCGTTTTTTTTTTTAAAACCGTGCGAAACGATTCGAGCACTCCATTTACCACTCACGAATCCACGGGGCGGTGCGGTACGGCGATATTGTTAGCTTCTGGAATTTTCGGGTGGCGAATGACATTTTATGGTGTCACGTGGTCAGCGTGCCATTGGGGTGGTTTTCCTTTAAGTGGAATTTGATTGAGGTGATTTTTAAGGTCGTCGATGTTAATTTTGATAGTGGACAATTTATGTATAATTTTTATGGTGTCACATGGTGAGAATTCTATGGGGGTTGTTTCTCTTTAAGTGGAATTTTTTTCCGTTGATTTTTTAAGGTTGTCGATATTTCTTTTAAAATTTGAAAATTTGTTATGTGTAATTTTTATGGTGTCACGTGGTTAGAATTCTATGATGATAGCTTTTTTAAATACCGTTTAAATTTAAGTAAAAAAATGTCCACACCTCTCTCGTAAAATAAATATAAAATTACTTATACTCAGAATTAAATAAAAGATCAGTAACCAGCTATCGAAGAACAACCATCACCAGTACCCTACTTTCCGAATCCGGAGGATTCACGGCACGCCGAAGTTTTCCCCCATCGCGGCCCGGTTCCGCGTCGTTACGTCGAATAAGGTCGCGTTCTTCCTACCAGTTGAATTTATTCCAGATACAGCCCCGAAGTACATTCCGAAAGTCGGGATTATAACGGCGCGGCCTTAAATTAGGCGGGCAGATGTCGGGTTCCCGGGGTATAATATCGCGAGAATCGAGTACCATCCGGTTTGTGAACTCCGGCGCGCGACTCCCGACGACGACGACGACTCTCGTAAATCGGGCGGCGGCGGCGGGCGCGTTCGGAAGTCCTGGAAAGCCGCGATTCACTCCCCGGCCGTAGGAAGGGGGCAGCCCCCCCCCCCCCCCCCCCCCCCGCCATCCGTCTCTCGAGGCCGCGCAAATAAAAACCCTAATGTATCGGCGACTGTAAAACGCGGAATAGTACTATGCGGGGCGCGGCCCGCTGTTACATTTGTAGACGACGGGTGGGAGGGAGGGAGGGAAGCCGTAGAGCCACGGCCGAATCGCTCTGTCCGTAAAAAATATATCGTCCTTTTGTCGGGGGACGCCGTTCTACGTCGGATCCGCGACAACCCTCGTCTATCCGGCTCTGGCTTGTAGCACGGCGCTCAACCCCCACCACCGCGCCGCCATCAAGACTACATTTCGCCCTTACGTCGCGTGTAGCCCGGCCGTCCTGCGGGCACGCTGATGCATGAAAGCCATGAACGCGATAACTTATGTGGTACCGTTGGGCGAGGGAGACGGAGAGGGACACAGAGAGAGAGAGAGAGAGAGAGAGAGAGAGAGATTCAGTGAGAGAGACAGAGAGAGAGAGAGAGCGCGAGAGAGAGAGATTCAGTGAGAGAGGAAGAGAGAGGGAGAGCGAGATTCAGTGAGAGAGGAAGAGAGAGGGAGAGCGAGATTCAGTGAGAGAGAGAGAGAGAGAGAACAAGTGAGAGAGAGAAAGAGACGAAGGGAGAGAATGAGTGAGGGAAAGATTTGAAACGTGGGAGAGAAAGGGAGAGAACATATGAGAGAGAGAGAGAGAGAAAGAGAGAGATATTTCTCTCTTTTTCAAGAGTGAGAGAAAAAGGAAAAGTGAGAGAGAGAGAGAGAGAGAGAGTATGAGTGAGAGAGAAAAAAAGGAAAACAGAACAACTGAGAGAAACATCTAGAGATAAAGAGGGTGGGGGTGTAGAGAGAAAGAGAGGGAAAGGAAGAACAAAGAGAAAAATAAAGGAGCCAGAAAATCTAGGGAGGGATGAAAATCACGCTCGCGGGGGTTGATTCACTTTGGTCGGGCGCTGTGACGAAAGAAACGGTCCATGACTGGTACAAATCGCGCGCGATCCCTGAAACCTGATTTGTGGGGACCCTTGAACGCGCGTCCAGTACCCGCACTGATTTTTCATAGCTACGTAATACTGCCGTTCGACGTTCCGTCGTAACTTCACCGTAATCTGTGCGCAATGAATTATTTTATGCCGAAAAAAACTAAAAATTTTCTTTATTAAACCCTTCCTGTAATAATATGTCTCTTTGTAGCTTCAATGACAATGAAATAACTTATACAATTTAAATTTCCTCTGACATTTTTATTTAATTGAATAACATAGCGTAGTTTTATGATACTTTTCACGATTTTTAGATGTTTAAAAATTAAGTTAGAATTACTATTATATAAAGTATAATTACTATAAATATAATTACTATGATATAAATATTATATAATATATATAACTTTTTTGTAAATAATCACATGTATTCTACAAAAATGATATATATATATTATTTAATTATATTACAGATACTATACAATCATATTAAGCACAATATTATACATAATACTTTTCCCAAATTCGCCTAACCACCTCCTGCGATTATAAAATCATGTTCCACCCCATAAATAATTTTTGCAAGAATTTCCAATCTGCGCGACCATAAAGGTACGTTTCCGCAATAATTCTCAATGCGTCAGGATCATTATCCACGAGAACTTAGCATAACGACGTTTGAAAATTTCGGACGATTTTTCCGGGAATGTGCATTTCGTAGCTCCGGAAAGAGAAGATGAAGAAGAAGAAGAAGAAAAAAATCTCTCCCTTTCCAGTCTGTCTCATGTCAGCGACATTGTTAGTGGGTAGGAGGGGATCATGCTAACACTTATGTGTCTTTCGTTGGCTGGGTACACGATATGCTCTCAGACTCGTGGAGAGAACGACGTACGGACGGATAGACACCCTCGGGAACCACTCGAGCTCCCTTGGCGAGAGGGCGCCCCTTACTTTGCGTTGAGTCCCCGAGGCTTAATCAATAACGGATGCGTACCGTGTACATTTTTTCGTGCTTATTATTCAATTGGGACGCGCGCCGGCGGCCACCGCGAACCGATCGGAAACGCATTATCGTCACGCTTTTCGCCGGTGCCCGTTTTAAATCGCCGTTGGTCGGCGCGAAGGGCTGAAGGCAGAAGGGCGTGCTTCGAGTGAAAAAATTTTACAGCTTCCTCTGAAATTATTTTTACGTCTAGCTGCATTCCGGTGGTTGTGAAGTATAATTTTTATATGTTGACAAAATCTTGACATAACTTTAACAGAATCTTAACAAAATTTTAACAAAATAAACTTTAACAAAACCATGGCAAAATCTCGGCATCAAAAGTCCTGCTCGAGACCATCCCTAAAAAAGGGTATTTTTCCCAGACCTCCATCGATCCTTCTTCGAACCACGAAACGTTTCTCGACACCATCTACATACGTGGTCTAACGTTTTCAAACACGCTCGGTGGTTGTAAAAAAAGGATTCATAGAACTCGGCCGTTCCGTCCGGTTATTTACGGCGGCGAGCCGCGCGCATTAGCTTCACCGGCCCCCGTGGAGCGTTCGACGCCGGTAGCGGGGCGAGCCGCGAAACGCAATAAAATGTTGGGCGGTCGCGCGCGATAAGATCGTTAAGAGGGTAGATTCGGACGAAAGTTACTGAATAGATACTTCATCAAGCCCGCGTCAGCGAACTTTTATCATGGGCCACGGGGATTCCCCGTGGCCAGCGGAAAACTTCGAACGGTGTAACCGGTGTAAGCGATTTCGGATCGCGGTCCTCCCCTACCCCTCCCCCACCCCCCGCCAGCAATCTAATCCCGATAGAACGCCGATAATAGCATTAGACGCGTGGCACAGTTTCACCGTGCTCGGCGGATCCGGCGGCGATCAAACAACCTCTACTCACTGCCGGCTACTTTTCGAATCGGCGCGGAACCTGTGCACACGTCGACATGCTCCGTGCCGACGTTTGTACAGTGCTCCAATTATTTTCCGCGAGTCGCCGATTCTCTTCGCCAGTCTCACACGTCTGAATTAGGCTGATGCTAGAAAAATGTTATTTTAATAGGTAATAATTGACATTTCAATATTTTCAATTTTCTCTAAATTTCTTCTGAATGAATATTTCTTTCTTAATAATATATAAATATGTCTTAACAATAATTCCTTCTTATTTCCACAGAATAATTAACATAATCCACCCCTTCAGCTTCTATGAAATTTATCCACTATTATTAATAAAAATACTAATCAACAAAATTTTAAATTAATTCCTCCACTATTTTAATAAACAATAATCCATTCCTCGACTATTTTAAACCACCCCTAAACTACCCCTAGTCAAACACAGTTCCAACATTTTCAATTTCCATCTTTCTTTTTCACCCTCCGTTTACGCATTTTCTCCGTAAATACATAAAACCCCGAACGCAGCCCATCACTGTCTCCAGCCAGAAGAGGAGAATTTGAAAAAGCTTGTTTAAACGATACTTGGAAAAACGGGGCCACGGTATCTATTCGGTTATCTCCGAGCGCGGTCGGAGAAAACGCACTCGGCGGTGTTCGTTCGACAAACCAGCCCTATTTTTTCGAACGAATTACGCGCGGTCTGCACACGCGTCGCTTTTCCGTGCGTCAGCCATCTTTCCCGAAGAAAACAATGAACTGTCGCGACGAGTGTTAGGTAGAGAGAGAGAGAGAGAGAGAGAGAATAAGAGAGAGAGAGAGACAATGAGAGAGAGAGAGAGAGAGAATAAGAGAGAGAGAGAATGAGAGAGAGAAAGAATAATAGAGAAAGAGAGAGAGAATAATAGAGAGAGAGAGAGAGAGAGAGAGAGCCAATAAGAGAGAGAGAATGGGGGAGTGGGAGAGAGTCAATAAGAGAGAGAGAGAGTCAGTGAGAGAGACAGGAAGAGAGAGAGATTTACGGAGAGAGACAGCGAGAGAGAGAGAGAGAGAGAGAGAGAGAGAGGCAGTCGGTGGAGTAGCATTCACGCGCGCCGTTTAAGCCGACTTTACGTGGAAACGACGCTGATATATTTACGCGGCAAGTATAATAACACACTGACAATCTCGGCGGCCATTACGCCGGGACCCGCGGGGCAAACGTAACAGTTTTCTTTCTCGTCGCGCTGAAAAATTGCCTGCATCTGTAAGTGACGACGACGGGGAGCAAGACAGAGATACATAGAGAGACATAGAGCAGTAGCCAGAAAAATAGAGAGAAACATAGAGAAATAGAGCGAGAGAGAGAGAGAGAGAGAGAGAGAGGGAGAGGGAGAGAGAGACAGAGAGAAATAGAGAGAGGTAGAGGTAGAGAGAGAAATACAGAGAGAGACATAGAGAGAGAAGTAGAGAGAGAAATAAAGAGAGAAGTAGAGAGAGAAATAGAGAGAGAAATAAAGAGAGAAGTACAGAGAGAAATAGAGGGAGAAATACATAAAGAAATAGATAGATGAAATACATAAAGAAATAGAAAGAGAAATGGAGAGAGCCGCATAGAGAGAAATACAGGCAAGAAATATAGAGAGAGAGGGGGAGAAGGAAGATAGAGATAGTCGCAAGCAGGGTTTCTAGGTCCGCCTCGTGCATCACCGGTTTATTGTGGTAATTCGAGCGATGGACGAGCCAGACTTACCCGGAAACGACTACTGTCCGCTTATTCCCTCGGTTTTGATCGACGACGCTGTCGCGTGAGGGGTGGGGGAGGGCCATTGCGACGTTGCCGTTGCCCGGCTTTCCGGATCGAGACCGATGAAATACGGGCCCCGGGTACGAGCGGCGATCGAAGATTGTAATTAGAGCGGCCTGATTGGAAAGTCGTAGACGCCGCTGCGACGCCGAGGCATTGTCGTAGAAACGGCCCGACCCGGCCCGACTACGCCCGTCGCGGTCGCTGCCGCATGCGGAGAACGCTTTACGTGTACCGGTTGCGACCTAGTGCACCCGTTCTGATCGTCCTTTCATTATCCATAGTTTGTACAGTTAGGTTATTGTTTACGGCAAATATTATTAATGGTATTTTTAAGTAGCAAATTTCAATTTTTATGGTAAATGTTATATATTGATTTTAAGTGGGCCCTTTGTTTTAAGTGGGCGGGAAGGTTCCTAAGTAGACCTAACCTATAAGTACCACAAGTCATAAATAGTTTTGTATTTCAACTTGAAATGGCGTCCAGTGGAAATATTTCAAACATAAATATTTCTAAGTAGACCTAACCTATAAGTACCATAGGTCATCAATAGTTTTAGATTTCAATTTAAAATGGCGTCGAGTGCAAATGTTTAAATTATAAACATTTCTTCTTATTGTTCTTGTTATTCCAGTTCCATATTATTCTTATTTTAGCGGAACGTCCTATTAACCCTTAACGCGGCGGCAACCGGGCGCATCAGCCCCATAAGCGCGTCTAATAGGCACTCACGGTTGCCGGAACGGCGATCGACCGACCGATCGATCGATCTAATAATGCAAATGGGGCCTCGATAAGATATAATCTGTAGTAGCGTGCCGCAATCGGCCGGATAGATTTTCACCGGCGAACTAGTCGCAAACGGCGTGGAGGGAACGAGATAGCGAGAGAGTAAGAGCGCCCGGGAAAGGCGGCGTTTAAGGCAACGCGATCAACCGGCCGCAGAGCCCCCGTGCAGCGATGCTGCGCTGGACCCGCACTCTCCCGCATTCCGTGCTTCGCCCTTTAATTAATACGTCCCGCCGTGGTCCGGCTGACTATCCTCTCCTGGATCCCAGTCGATCGACGCGCGTGCACCGGGATCCGAATTCGTTCCGGAATCGACTTACAGTTTCGCGAATTAGTTTACGGTCGTTAGGCTAACAAGGAGGTGGCAAGGACTGCGAAATCTCGGCCGAGTTGGCTCAGTGCTCGGAAACGCCTTTAACCCTTTCGCTACGAAAGTCCGCCGTGACATTCATGCTATAGTATGAAGCTTCTATAACATAATAATATAGTTACTGAAAATATAAAACTTGTGTAAATATTGTTCCAAGCGTTAAATAAAGACTGCGCTTAATAATATAATTACTAAAAATGTAAAAGCTGTATAAATATTGTCCTAAGGGTTAAATAAAAACTGTGCTTGGTAAAACAATTTTTTTTTTTAAACGAACAATGTTGTTTCTAACTTTAATATTAAGAGGTATTTATTAATATAAAATTTTGTTATTTATACCAGTCATTGCGTCATTACCGAGGTCATTGCTCGTCTATAGTGATCGTCGCATGGATGACGTATATATACGTCACTCGTACCGAAAGGGTTAATGAATCTTCGACCGGCGATTTTTGTTTCCGATTTTCCTCGAACATTCCTCGACACGTGCGCAATGACTAGAACGCAGACGGAATCCAGCGTCAGGGCAGAAACTAAGCCGATCGATGATTTACGATTATGACTGACGCGGTAACGTGTTACTGATTAATGATTGCGATTACTAAAGTAATTCGGTAAGCATGACCGATGGGCGACTCGAGTGATCGCTTGACCGTGATTTGTCGATCGTTTGAGGAGTTAATATTAATTTTGTGACATTATTAATGATAATTGTTTTGGGCTATTTGTTATAGTATTTATTTGTTGAAATATTCGTGGTAATATTTAGTTTAGAATTGACTTTATTAATTTGATTAATTCACCACAATTGCTTTCATTATATTAATTATAATATTAATTTTCGAACATTTAGTTTAGAATATTTATAACAATATTCATGTTAGAATAATAACGTTAAAATATTTTTAATAATATTTATTCTACAACGTATATAATAACATTCATTTTAAAATATCCATTTAACAATATTCACAGTAACAATTTCACATATATTTTACAGTAACATTTTGGAATATTTATAACATTTATTACAGAATATTTATAACATCTATTACAGAACATTTATAATAACATCTATTACAACCACTTAGAAAATTGATCAGAAAATAGCCGGTTGCTCTATACCCCCACATACCCGTTATTCAGCAATTCCGGCAATGTTTTCGCGAGAATGCATTTATCGCGTGGCGTTCCGTGAATGGAAAGTTTCGCCCGGCTAGTTTCTGTACGGATCAGCGCGATCCTGTTGATCTTGTATCATTGGAAGGAGGACTGTGTTCGCCAACCCCGCCGCCGTGGAAGTTACACACACACACACACATACGCGCGCGCGCACGCGATACGATGGAGTTAATAGAGTCGGCGTTTATGAAGTCGCGCGGCGGCACAGACAGCAGACAAATCGATAACGACGTCGTTAGGAGACGGTCGCGGGTGACCGTTATTCGCACGGACGAGCGGGCGACGCTTTCAATCGACCCCCGGGTGCCCGTTCAAGTGAAAACGCGAATTAACTTTCGCCGCGGTAAACCATCTATCTTCGCACGCTACATTAGGTAGCCAACACCACCACCCCCTCCCTCCCTCCCTTTGCTCGTGTGTCCCGCCGTGCTTTTTCATCCTTTGAATATTGTGCAACGATATTTGACGCCGCACCAAAGATGTCTTGCTTCCTCCTTCCTGCTTGCGCACACTTGTAACAGGATCGTGAAACATTGTTCGCGCGATCGTTTCGGTCGACTGTTAGAGAAATTTTAATCTTGGTGACTGGGAAACGAAGGGGTTAATATTGGAGAAATGTGGACAGTGGAGTGTAACGGTTTTAATAGACTTTTTACAAAGTAGAGAATTAGGGAATTTTTGAAAGTGATATTGTTAATCGCTAAAATTGTTTAATTACGTTCCAGATTAATTTTTATATTAACAAATTATAGATTTACAAAATTGTTGGAAATGATATTGTTAATATAAATAATCACTGAAATTGTTTCACGACGTTTTATAGTAATCTTTGTATTAACAAAATGTAGATTAGAAAAATTATTAAAATTAAAACTGTCCTAACAAGCAAAAATTGGAATATAATTTATTTAAAATTGAAACAACAAAATTCAATTATCTTTTGCAATATACAATCTAACGACAAATTGTCGTCATTTGGCTATAGGCAATTGTTCGCCAACCGACGACTTCTCGTCAAGACGAACGAATGTGTGTTAACAACGACGCCCAGGATGACGAACGATCAAACCAGCTTCCGTATTTCAGGTTTATCGGTCGTTGCATCGACCGTGATGCCGGCCCAGTTTCATCGGAATCGAACGATCGGCCGGCGTCCTTTAGCGTCGTCGCTCCTCCTCAGCTTTTATTGCGACCCGGCTCAGACGTTTCGCATTCGCCGGTACCGTGTCCGCCGGCGTCTGGCCGCGAGACGATTCTCGCAAACGGCCGCGTGGACGGCCAAGAATCCGCCGATTTCCGGGTCAATTGAACGGCCGATGAGTCGAGGCGGCCGTGCCGTGCTTCGTGCTTTTAGCATGCCGCCGATAGAGGAAATGGAGCTCATCCTATCGCTCTTAATCCGTCTTGCTACTTTCAATCGCCGGTTGCCAAGAGAACTGCTCGCGCTCGACACGGAGACGCGTGCGCGCCGATTTATTCGATTTTTCGCGGGAGCCAACGAGGCGGTCTCGTTCGCCGTGGAGGGGAACCGGACGGTGCCGCAAGTCGCTCAAGCTCTTTATTAGCGAATTAACATAATTATACCATAAACCACGACGTCTTTATTACCGTCGGTGTTTATGCAACCCGTCATCCCGACCGCCATCTGTCCGCGCTACCACTTTTCGCAACGCGTCGCGGTCTACGAAGAGCACGTCGTCAACGTGAAAAATCAATTTTTATTACTACTTTTTATTTGTAATCTAAAGACTTTATTTTTATATAAATAATTGAGATAAAATGAAAAAGTAATACCTAACAATTTAAAAACTAGTTAGAGTGTCAAAGATCGCGTTGCTTCTGCTGTTTCAAGTATCTAACTCTTTTGTTGCTGTTTCTTTAATATTAATTTATTCAAAGTTTATAATAATAGTTTTAACTATTAATGGACATAGATGAAGTAATTACAAGCAACTTTTTCCTTTGCAGAAATCTTCTCCGAGCCATCGTTAACGAGTGATTAACGAAAAACGTTGACCAATAGAAAGCAAGCTCCGCCTCTTGGCCCTCTCATTGGTCAACGTTTTTCGTCAATAACTCGTTAACTACGCTTCGTAGAACATTTTCGCAAAGGAGAAAGTTGCTTGAAAGTTGCTTTCTAACTGTATATTGTTTATGCAAAATTTAGCTTTGGATTTTCTTTAAAAAGTTATTAAGATATTTAGCTCGAGAATTAATTAGTTTAGAAGATATGATTTTTATTGCTAGCGACCATAAAATCTCTCTCTCTCTCTCTCTCTCTCTTTCTCTCTCCGACCGACATTCCGGCGCTCCCATAGCCGGCAACGAATGCGGACTCCGTGCCGCGATTCCCGAAGCACGATCCCCGCGAAAAAACATTATCGATTCCGTTTCGCCGCGGCCGATGAAAAATTAATAGCGCGACAGCGAACCGTGAACGGAGTGCCAGAGTCGTCCTCCACCGTTCCGGATCCTTGCAGCCGACCCTCCGCGATTCCACCCCCCGGCCTCCTCCTCTCTCACAGATCTTCGCCGACACTCGCCTCCGACGCGATACGACACAAATCGCATTATCTTCGTATCGTTGGCTCGGACACGCGACAACCTGGACACAAAGGGGGGCGACGACGAGCGAGGATTTTCACGGTGCCTTGATTCGACATTCCCTGCGCCCCCGCGCGCTTACCAAACGGCACCCTTCGCGCGCCCTTCGCGAGCTCCAATGTAATCGACGAGCTCCGATCGGCGTCGAATGGTTTGTCGGCAAAACCGAGATGATAGGAGCTCGAAGTTTTGTTGTGTTGGGTCGAGGTTATCTTTAGGGTTATGTCCCTATGATTTTGTTCAATCTATTTATTTATTTAATAATTTTTATTTTTGCATAAGAAACAATTAACAAATATTTTAACATTGTAGACTAATAAATAACAAATTACACGTGAATAACAAATTACTACATCAACAGCAAATTGTTAATAAAAAATCAACAAATATTGAATATCGAAGCCTCTCCTTGTTTCAATTGTTCACTTACGAATAAAGTCCGCATATTACAATTACATAACAAAAAGAAAGAAACATCGATATTGTTTATTGCCGGTAACGGTGGCGGTGGCGGCGGCAGAACCGTTGCTCGTGCATCGATACCGTGATAACAGCACCTCCGGGCGTGCCCCCGGTTTAAAAAGGAACGCGATAAGGCCGCGAGTTTATGGTTATTCCTTCAATTAAGCCGATACAACGAGCCACTTAAGCCGCCAGTGATTTTCGCCCGCTTTCTCACCGTCACCCGTGGTTACGTTTTATTGTCGCCTCCTTCCCCCTCCTTCCCTCCGCGCGCTCCACGCCCCTTCATTTCCAATTAAAACGATGTCCCGACCTGTTTTTTTCCCTCCACCCCCGTCGCCCCCCCCCCCCGTGACCCCCGGCCTTGCCTCTCGACATTGTGTTGACGCTCCTTTATAGCTCGTCTATTGTCCGCTACAAGGGATCAACGACAGCCGATTATACCTTGCAACCAACCACCCACCACCGCCACCACCGCCCCTTACCCCCTCCACACCGTCCTCGTGCTATCCTTCCTTCCGCATCCCTGCCCGACCACTTTATGGACTCGCTGTAATTGATTCGCCGTTTTTCCTTATCCCGTTGTTAAACAAAACGCCGCCGTCGACGTCGTCGTCGTCGTGACGGTATATAATCGTCGATAGATCGTCGACCAAATTCGTCGGACGACGATCGCTTTTGTAGGGACGAAGATGATTGGTACAAATTATTGGGACGCGATGGTCTGATATGGTCAAGAAGCGAGGATGAGATAAGAGAAGAGCAAGGTGGGAGCAGAACAGGGTAGAGAAGAGCAAGGTAGGAGCAGAACAGGGTGGGGAAGAGCAGAGCACGGCGCCTACGGGGCCAGCATCGTCCGAGCAGAAAGAAAAGGTGAAGGAAACGTCGGCCGGCGCGCGGGTATCGGGGGAAGCAAACGTGGGCTAGCGGGGATCGGGGGAAGCAAACTTGGGCTAGCGGGGATCGGGGGAAGGAAACGTCGACCGGCGGGTAGCGGGGCAACAATGCGAGAGGACGTTATCCGAGGCCGGGACCCGTGGCTTTTGGCGCGCGCTACACCCCCGTCGCCGGATTTCATTTTATTTCCGGTCCACCTTTCGGCTCGCCCTTTTGTGGATCGCCGCTCGACCGCGCGGACAGGGATTTTTCGCCACCGTCGACCGACTCCCCCTTTTCGCCACCCCCGTTCTTCGTCTTTATCATCGAACGTGTACCGTGGCACACAGAGGCCGGACGGGTACAACACAGCGACCGTATCGTGACACACAGAAGGCAATACAGCGACCGTATCGTGACACACGGAGGGCAACACAGCGGACCCGGGATTTCGCAGTGAGCCAAAGACCAGGACTTAAGACACTTTCGCCCGGCGTGGTCCGTTTGTCCGCTTCTTTCTTCGCGACGCGTCGTTATCCGCCGCTGTCCGAGCCCCTTTGATTGGAGCGTCCCTCACCGCCCCCCGTGAATGGGTGTTTCCGTCCACCCTGCCGAATGTTTCCGATCCGAAAGCCCTGCGTTATAGTGGACGATCGTTCGTCGCCCTTTCTAGGTTATGTGGCATTTCCCTTGGTGATTGTCTCCCATGGAAAGGTGCCCTCTTCGCAATTGTTTTTTGAAGGGGTTGGAGAAGCCAAGGAGAGGGGAGAAGGGGTAGAAAGTGAATCAGGGTCGCTAGTTTATGGCAAAGAGAATTTTTATGGTAAATAGTTAAATAATTAGTTATAGTTTAAATAATTACTTACTGATATGGTGGAATATATGATATGGTGGAATATACAATAATATTGTGGAATATGTGATATGGTGGGGCGATGGATGGAAAATCTGTGTCACTTAATTTTTTAATGGGGTGGTTTTTTTTCCTGGGCGATATTTATACTATTTTTACTATTTATTACTATTATTATACTATATTTACCATTTATTGTTATTATTACACTATTTTACTTTATTTACTATTTACTACTATTTATTACTATACTATTTAAATTAATAGTATAATTATTAGTAATTAAATTGCTATCGATTGAAATTGAGATATTTAAAGGTCGCATTTCAAAAAAGATTAAAATGTATCTACATATACAATAGCAATGCGTCATACTGTTCGACTGTATCTAAAAGACTGATATTTACAACTTTTATTAAAACAACAGCAATTGTTAAGTGAATAATGTACGCGTTATTGGACTCGGCAACAAAAAGTGACAAACGGACTTCGGTCACTTACAAAATAAGCGGCTCATATATTTCACGTGTTTGTTGCTATTGGATTTTCATCGTTGCTACGTACATCGCTTTTGTTACAAACAGATATTGATTAATAAATCCGTGCAGAGGATTTATCGATTCGTAAATCTCTATCAAGGATTCATTGATTAATAAATCAGTGAATTGGATAAAAGGTTTTATACAGACAATATTTTTTGAATCCAGTAACATTGATGATATCCGACAGTGGTATTAAATAAATTATTTTAACACTAGGAACAACAACGAAAG
Source organism: Augochlora pura (assembly GCF_028453695.1). Classification (NCBI taxonomy): domain Eukaryota; kingdom Metazoa; phylum Arthropoda; class Insecta; order Hymenoptera; family Halictidae; genus Augochlora; species Augochlora pura. Next base: position 1,977,815 of record NC_135781.1, read on the forward strand.
ACTATTCAAAACTAGCCATGGAGAATCTTTAAATTATTATAATTACAGTAATAGGAAATATTACGTGATTTATAAGAAATAAGTCGAAGCCAAAACATGTTCTGTAAATGGCTTGCGGTGAACTTCGACACTAAACATTTCGCAAAATAATTAATTAAAACGAATGAAAGTAACTTAAACAATCGAATATTATACTTCTCGATTAATTTATCAATTAAGCAACTCTATATTTACAGTGATTGTTCACGAAGCGCGTTTCTCTAAATTCGATCGCTCGATACAATTTCTAGGTTATGTACCTAAAATGGAAAAAGAAAATTTTTAAAAATTGGAGAGAGAGAGAGAGAGAGAGTGAAATTGAGAGAAAAAGAGAGGGAGAAATAGTGATAGATAAATAAAAAGCGAAAGAGAGAGACAAATAGAAAAAGAATTTGAAAAGAGCGAGAGGGAGAGAGAGAGGGAGAGTGAGAGAGAGAAGGTGAAATTGACAGAAAAAGAGAGACAGAAATAGTGATAGCAATAGTGGTAGATAAATAAAAAGAGAGGGAAAGAGATAAATAGAAAAAGAGAAATGGGAAGAGAGTTGGAAAAAGAATTGTAAAAAGGGAAAAAGAGAGGGCGAGGGAGTGATTGAGAGGGAGAGAGGGAGAGGGTATGGAGAGCGTTCGGTATCGTTTTAATGGCCGGAGCGCACTCCACGATGAAAACTCGTCGGCGTTTGTCCGTTTTTGATCGGGGCGAGCGCGCGCGCGCGCCGCGCGAGCATCTAGGATCCGTAAAAAGCCCTAGCTGCGGCGTATTTGCATAGGTAATTGCACGTTGCACACGCCGGCTTGTTGTTGATACAATCGAATTGGGTTGACGGTGATTTTATTTTCGTACCGCTTTGACCGAGATTCGCGCGCGCGCGCCCGCGCGGCGAAACCTGTCGCCCGCTTACATTTCACCGGGAATGTTTGAACGGACTCTTTTTATGTTAATCGTTTTCCATTTGTGTTAAAGCGCACGTTCGTTCGTCAGGGTTGTTACTTGGCAAATATATCCACCACGGCGACGGCCTCGAAACTTATCGTCTGCCTGATGTGACCGATTCGAAATTGTTATGAAAAATATGGGGAAAAGGAATGGCTGAATTCGACGTCTTATTTCAGGACGTTGAAGGAATAAAGATGACGTTTTGAAGACGTTTAGAAGACGTTTCGAAGACGCTTTAATTTGTAACATAAGACGTTTTTAGGACGTTCGTAGGCCGTTCGTAAGCCGTTCGAGATATCTAAAGACGTTTAAAAGACGCCTCAATTTGTAACACACGACGTTTTTAAGACGTTCGTAGACCGTTCGTAGGACATTCGAAACATCTTAATGACGTCTTCATTCATAAGATAGGACGTTTTTGGGACGTTCCTAGGCCATTCACAAGACATTCGTGACGTCTTAAAAAACTTCCTTGTTCTATAACTACGCTTTCCAATTACCATACCGATGCAATATCTTACCATTTCATAATTGGCCACGCAAACAACGTTACGATTCACCATCGAAAAAAAAGAGAGACGAGCGTGATCGATCCGAGGCAACGAATTAAAATTAATCAATCCGTCCAATTAGAGGTGCGCGCCGTCAACGTGCAATTTTCGATCGCTCGGTCAGAAATCTCGACGGGGTAAAATTTCATCCGGGTGAGTTGCTGAAATCCGGACGCCGGACCCAATGAAATCTAACAATCGGTTTCCGAGCACAGTTCCGTGGCCCGGGTTTATTGCCTACGGCAACGCGCTATCCGCGCGCCGGAACAAAATTAATGAACAGGCGGAGGAGAGTCGAACATTAAATACGGTGAGATTTCGGTGCGCGCGATCGGGTCTTTCGGACGATTTCGAGAATTCACTCGAGTCAACGGGAAAACACGATTGGGACTTTACGGCCAACGGGGGGGAAGCGAAGTCCCGAGGACCGAGAAGAAGAAGAAGAAGGGGAGAGGCATGTGCGATGCGCGCACACAGCTCGAAGGAGGCGCGGTTTCAAGCCGTGACAGTTCGAATCATTCGGGAAGTTGGCGGCGACGAGAGGCGAGCGGCGGAAAACTAAATGGCACGTCCAAGCGCGGAAGTTCGTTTACGATCGTTTATGTGCGAACGATTTCGAGTGCCACGGGGAAATAAAAACTCTGTTCGGGACGCATTAAAGCTGGACCGCTTCTTCTTTGAGCTGCCAAATCGAGTCGTCGATTCTTAGGCGATAGGACGAGAAGCGATTATTACGGCGACCGAATTTTCGTGTCGATGCTAATTTTAATTCGAGTTTAGGGCAATATTTAATTTCAGTTCGTTTCAAGATTTTATGGATTTTATATTAAATTACCTTACATTATATTACACTATTTGTTATCAATATCAAATTTACCAATAATCACCTTCGCAACAAAATGCTTTCCACTACCACGCTTCGATCAAAGAATTAAACAATTCCCTCCATACGCGATCAAATTAAAAAATCGATCTTTGTACAAACGATCTAACAGATCATAGCCAACGTTATCGCGATAACACAGTCCGCGTCCGCTGACAAGAGGCGATCCGGTTCAGCCGGATCCGCGTGGAGGAGGCGTCTTGGGCCCGTACGGGCGGCATTGTCGGCGCCCAGCGAAGCAGATCGCGCGAGTGGAAACTAACACGTCTTTTGTCGCATGACTAATTGAGGCCGATGTATAATGGGCCGCCGGCAAAAACTTGGCCACTCGCGCCGGACATTCTCTCTCTCTCTTCGTGGCGGAGGCGGCGAGGGTCAAAGGGCGAGGACGAGGAGGATGAGCACGGGCGCTACGCTGGAAAACGGAACGGCGAGAGGGAGGGGGGTGAGGGGGGCGAGGGGCAGGCAACGCGGACGGCAACGGGATGCATTCAGGTGTGCGCGACTCCGCGGGATAAAGGATGGCGGAGTAGAGAGACTTTGGTAATGCCGGGCTTTACGCGGCGAATAATCAATGCATCCTGGTGTGCAGCCTCTCTCTCCCTCTCCCTCTCTCTCACTCTCTTTCTCTTCTCGGTGCTGCACGGGCGGTTACACCGAGATAAATGTAATGCGGCGAACCTACTTACGTCCTTCACGTACCGGGTGTATCAGAGGAATCGACGAACGGACGGCGAACTATGCAAGTCGAAATATATACTGGATGCTATAGTAAGTGGAAAATTGAAGTGGTCGGAATCGGAGAATTTTTCGTAGAAATTGGACAAATCGGTGCATTAATATTTTTAGGTTGAAAACGAAACTGCATTCAAATTAAATACTTTCTTTAAGTCGAAATGAATACTGGATGCTATAGTATGTGAATTGGAATCTGAGAATTTTTCGTAGAAATTTGGATAAATCGGTGCAGTCTCATTTCTAGGTTTAAAATGAAACTGCATTCAAATAAAAGAACCATAAAACGCATTAAAATTGCACGATAAATATCAAATAAATGGAAATTATACAATTGGTATAAAATAAATTGCAATTATACGATTACTATAAAATAAATTGAAATTACCCAGTAAATCGAAAATAAATGCTTGACATGATCGAAAACTATCGTAATTGATAACGCCACAGTAACCGGGCGCTCCAATAAATCAGACCCGACGTTCTATTACGTACATAACCTCTTGTCGCGGGTTATGCGATTGGCACGGTAGACCGGTTTCGCGGATTCGTTTTGAATATAAAAGGCGGTTCAGCGGGGAAAAAAGGCGTCGGAAACCGGGCCAATAATAAAAACGGATTCTTATTGCACTAGAGAGGCGGGAGGGGAAGGGGTATAGAGTGCCGCGCGAGAGTTTTTGAACAGCGAAGAAGAAGAGGCGCCGTAGGAGGAAGGAGGAGGAGTGAGAGTATATTTAGTGGCAGTGGACTCCACCCGCTGTCCGCCCAATATTAACTCGCGCCATAATGCGCTAAATTCCTACCACCATTCCGGGCATCCTTCCTTCCTCCCCCGGAGCAAAGAGAGCTTTAAATCTCCCCCTCTCTCTCTCTCTCTTTCACGGTTGTACCCCGAAGTAACCGGCAACCTGTGCCGCGCGGCTCGTATATCCTTAAGTCCGTTTCGAACAATCGCACACCGCGCTCTTTCTTTTCCTTTCTCTTCTGCAGTTATGCCGAGCGAAATTCGCTAGCAAGCGGAGCAAGCTACCCCCTCAAGCAATGCGCGCGAACGCTACGCCCGCGGAAAAATTGGGTATTTCCTTCTGAACCGGATCCAATTTCCTCGACCGGCGCGGACTGCTTGCGAGATTGTTTACCATAGATCTCGTGGAACGATGAACGCGGATCAGCGGTCATCAACACCCTGTAATTGCACCGTTCCATATGGAGAGAGCCAAAAGAAGCATTCGCGACATGTTATGCTTCGCTGCTTTAAAAAAGGCAACAGCGCAAAGGACACTGCAGACGAGATTTGCACCGTTCACTAATCGGTAATAAATGAATAATAATGAGATAAAATATTATTTGTTAGGTTATGTTCTTAATTTTGATCAAGGGTACGAAGCGTCGCTATAGGTCACAAGGTTAAACAGAATTTAGTGAAAAACACGTGAAATAGAATTTCGCGCGTCTAGTAAAATAACAAAGAATGAAGATTGTAGCGAAAGGTTTAATCCGCGGAACAAACGTTTGCCAGGCGATCGTTTAATGTCTAATTACGCGTGCGAGCGAGCGAACTCGATCCGCGCCGGCGTTTTTGGCGTTGCTCTTCCGGCGGCCACGGCACGGATTCCTCTGCTACGCCTATGCAAATGAAACGGTCCTTTGTATGGACAGAGGTGCCGCGCGCGCGCGCGACAGAGTATGGTACGCGCGACAGAATGAACGATTTAATCGGTCCCCGGCAATTTGGGGTGGTCTGCCAACTTTGAGAACTTGATGAAAGCACGTGCTCTCTGTGCGCGCCAGCCATGAAATTATCGGCACCGGGGCGAAACCGTACTTCACCTATCGGCGGGCCGGGGGAAACCGTTCCGAATCCCCGTGTATCTATGAACCCTATCCTCCCTATCCTCCCCCCTTCGCCGCCGCCGCCGCCGCTCGATCTCATCGACCTCAAACACGTCGACACGCTTCTGAATTGCGCTCGTAACGAGTTAAGTGACCCGGAGAGCTGCCGACGCTCGGTTCCAGGTGATGCCCGGGATACGGGACCGTGCAACTTTAAGACACTCGACCTACTCTTTTGTATCCCGTCGATTGCCCACCCCGCACACCCTCCTTTTCCGTTTCCGTTAAACCGCTCGATCCGTCGCCCCTGTACCCGCTCCTCCCCCACCCCACCCTCTACGCTCTTGCTCCACCGTCTCTTTTTCCGATCCCCCTTTCCGACAGAAACACGACAAATCGTTTTAGCGCGGCAACCTGGCGCGCTTTGCATTTCGGTCTTCGACGAATTTCGATTTTTTAGTTCGAGTTTTCTTTTATGGTACCTTTTTATTCGACTATATTATGTTGTAGTATACCACAGTACTTTTAATAATTTTCAGATGCGTTTTTCATTTGGTCCTTTGACGATTTTCGATTTTTCATTTTTATTCGACAATATTATATTATACCATAGTATTTTTAATAATTTTTAGATGCGCTTTGCGTTTTGGCTTTCGACGAATTTCGATTTTTCTTTCTTATGAAGACGACACCATAGAAACAGCGATAATAATTACACAAAATTGAATAATTATTAAATTACAAAACACACACGAAAATATCACACCCCTCTCCCTATTTAACGTAAACAATCTCTCGCAGGTTCTACAACGCGTCCCGCTAAAAACAACAAACCTAAGCACCGACCAATTGCATCGAACCGAAGAATTTATCGAATAACCGCTTAACAATGCCGCGCGGTATCTTGCATTCCCTCCGAGCTTCATCGATCGTTGTGTTCCGCGTGTGCATCTCGCCATGCAAGGATGCACACCATGCGCCTTAAACCTTAAGGCCACCGTAGAAAAGGAGCGGGGGGCAGAGAGAGGAGAGAAAAAAAGGGGAAGGAGCCTCGAAGGCCTCGGTGGCCTTTAGATCCCGCCGTGGCCCGCCACCGGGGGTCATCCACGAGCGACCCCGGCAATGTTCCAAGGAGTCACGGGCGGTACCCGCGCGCGCGGCAGCGAGAAACTTTTCAATCGATTTATACCCGGTTCCACTTTCTTTCATTCCCCGGTCTCCTCTCTTTATTCACTAAATTCACTTAGTCAAGTTTTATTCGTTCCGCCGCGCGGGGGGGAGAGAGAGGGAACTTACAACGCCGGTTCGGAACCCTCATCCTCATCCTCATCCTACTCCTTCTCTGTTCGCTCGATTATGCAACTTTTTCTTCCGCTCCGTACCACCTGCCGAGCCTCTCGCCCCTCGGCGGCCACACTGTACGATCCTCGACGTCTTCTATTTTCTCTCTCTCTCTCTCTCTCTCGTGTACACTTTTATCTGTACAAGTCGACGATCTTTGTAACCGGCGCGTAGGTAAAGAGGATCAGAAATCGATTCTGTGTTAGTGGAGGCGTGACGTAACCCTTTGGGAGGTTAGGAGGGTGTTTCGAGGTTATGATTGAGGGGAAGTGATTTTTTTAATAGGAAGAGAAATTGGGGAGTGATAATGTTATCGAGTTTGGAATATTGTTACAAAAGAGATTTTTATTTATTATTATTATTATTATTATATATTAAAGGGCAAGTGAGGCACTTTTGGGTTTCAAGGGGTTAATGTATACAGGTTGGAGAAGATTACAATTATTTAGAAGATTGCAATAGCGAATATTTTAATTTAGGAGATTTTAATAATGAATATTATAATTTAGAAGACTATAATAAAGAATACTATAGCTTTAAACATTACACTAAAACCTTAAAAATCAATTTCAACATGGAAATTCCACTTCGACCTTTCCGTTCACCGTCCGATCACCTTTTCGCGGAATTAACGAGCCTCTTACCTTCGACTCTCGACAACCCCCGACGATCAACATTTATTATTCGAATTAGCCCGGGCATCAAACGGCGCCTCTACCCCCCTACCCCTCCCCCCGCCATTCGAAACGAGCGGCAACGGAGGAACAGCGGCCGATTGAAATTGAAAACGAGAACGAAATTGATCGTTAAACCGCGGATCCCGAGGACCGCGTGTCCTCGCCGCCGAAGGTGGCACGAAAAGCGGAATGAATTCCGGAGGGCGAGGAGAGGGGGTAGGAGGAGGGGGTAGGGGGAAAGTTTTTTTTTTCCCCGGGATCGTGATGGTGGCGGTCGGTCGAAGGAATCCCGCCGCGCCCCCGGACGAATCCCATTTAAAACTTAGCCCGCCGCCGCCATATTTCAATTTGCAATGCAAAGAAATATCATCGTTTAAACGGCGCCGCTAATCGAATATCGAACTTTCGTCGGGTATCGCGCGGATACGGGTTTTTTCTCACCCCCGATTCCGTTCCGGCGCTTTTTGCGCTTCTTTTAAGGCAACGAGGCGGGCGTTCGCGGACGGGACACCGGGGTGGAGTCTCTAGACGCGGGACGGTTCCGGGCGAGATCGGTTTACAGGTGAGATCGCGAAATGAATTTCCCGGAGCGCTGCTATTTCGACGGCGATTTTGTGGACTCGAGAAAATTAGCTCGCGACGAATTCGGAGAATTTTTGTGTGTAGAGTGGCGATGGATGGAAATTGGTCGGGGGAATTCTGGTGGGATTGGTAACCCTTTGCAGAAGAGTGGTGAATATAAGGCGATAGTGAAAAATTGATCTATCGTGGTCTAAAATCATTTTTATAGCAACAATTTTTGCTTATCCAATGATTTATTCTGAAATGAAAATCACAGTGTATGAAACTTTAAATCGCGTTTTATGGCAATGTTTATTGTATAACTGACGGAGTAAAAAATTCAAAAAAATTCCTGAACACAGTAAAGATCTTTCTGCAACACCTCTATTATTTATAATTTAAGCAGTACAATTCCGAACAAATACTTTGAATTTCCATACGAAACAACTGCAACCACAAAGCCTTAACAATACCTTTTCAGTTCCCCTTACCTGATTTTACCACCTTGCTCCCCGAACCGCGACGCGAAAATCGCGTGTCGAACGATCTCGGCCGATGCTTTAAGGTTAGAAAAATCGCTGGAAGATCGCCCGTCGTGTAACGCGGTAGCAAAGCAGCACCGAGAGAAGAGTCGACGTTTAACGACCGCGGCTGAAACAAACAGCCACAGCTCCGAACGCCGGCTCGCTTCGAATCGCTTGCGTGTCCAGTTATTATTCCCGGCATGCAACGATAATTCCCGTAAAACAGCGCGTCTTGGCAAAAAGCTGGACCACGGATAATGCGCGCGCGCGCGGCCGGAAAAGAGGAACACAGTCGTCTTAGGAACTTCTCTGCCCGGTCGCGGCTTAAAGTAACTCGTAAATCTCATTTTTCGCTCGTCGGAGCTCCGTCGGCCCGCCCCCATCCCCACTCCGACCGCCGCCCCACCCGGCGAGCGTCGTTGCGCGGAGCACAACTGGGACAAACTTTTTACAACGGCGGCTTCCGCGATGTAATGCATTTATTGCGCCCGTAAAGCTCTTCGGGCGGCGCGTGGCGTTCTGCGCGCTCGACGCACAAATATCGGGAATCTCCGCGGGTATTACACCTGCGAAGAATTTCATCGGCCGACTGCTCGCTGCTTAACCTAACCTCTTTTCGCGACCCTTTGCTAACGCGGTTCGTTTAACCTGTTAAGTATTATGCTTATAATTATACAATATTATTACGTGTTATTATATATATTATATTATATAGTATCTATATTATATTTCTAAATATAAACCAAACATACCAACTACCCTAAATTCATAATAAAAAATGCCTCAAATAAAACGAGTCTGAACAAATATCTTGAGTTTCCACTTAAAACGGCTCCGACTGCGGTTAAACGCCGCCCTCGATTCGTCGCGCAATAGAAACACAGTTTTCCCTAAACAGCCTCTTATATCTCGACAAAAAACTCCTTACAGCCAACAAACATCGCCAACGTGCAATTTGTCCGGATCCATGGCTGTTAAAATGAAACATTCCCCGCACTGTTCGGCGGCGCGCGCGCGCGGGCGCTTCCACCCGTATCCCCTCGCACGAAGTTGCGAGGAAGTCTGTCCTAGGTCGGACAGACGATGGGTCGACGACCCTCTGCCGGCATCGCGTGTCCGATGCGTTCCCCTGGCATTCTTTCGCCCGCGATGTCAGTTCGCCCGCGTTCCTTGGCGTTACACGAAACTTGCGCGAAGAAATGCAGCGGAACCAGGGAGGCGGAGAAGGAGGAGGAGGAGGAGGAGGAAGAGAAAGAAGAGGAGGAGACCGTCCGCCGCGTCGAGCCGCCCACTACATTCTGCCGGAATGCTCGCGATACTTGAGATCTGCTTTTACGTCGCGGAGCGAAAGAAAGAGGAGAAAAAGCCGCGCGAATTTTTCACCGCCGACGACGTCGTAAAATCGACTCGAATCGTAAAAATTAGTGAATTTCGTTGGAAATCTTAAATATATGGCTTCGTGAGAGTGCGACACGTGGCTTTGGATATAATCGAGAAATGACACTTTGGCACCAGAAGGGGTTGCACGATCGAACGTCATCCATTATAACCTAATAAAATCGAAAAGTCACACCTGATCCACGGTGGCGGCCGAATTAATACGTCAGCGGCGCGTACGCGCTATCAACCCCCGTATTCAATGAGGCCCCGGCATTAAGCCCCGCCCGGTATTTCATGCAGCACGCGTCCCGCGCGGCGTTGCAAAATTTATGGGGGGATGCGCGCTCTCCCTTACGTTCTCGCCGCGGCCGTGCACCGTCTTCGGCATGCGCCTGCGGAAATCTCTCCGTTCGTCCAGGTTTTCGCTTTTTCGAGGTACGTGACGCGCCTGAGGAGCGCGCGCGCGCCCGCGAAAACATCGAATCATTGAAATAAACGTAAAACGGGCGGAAAGAGGGGCGCGGCCGATTTATCCGACCCCGTAAACACGCACGTACCGTCGGCATTCATCAAAATCAACGGCACGGACAATTAAACAGCCACGGCGTTCGATTTGTCATGGATCGTGCGCGTTGGATTTGATGGAGGGTGGATGCGTGAAGCGATGCCGGGACGTGCACCAACGACCGATGAAAATTCTGCACGTGATGTCTGGGGACCTCTTCTGTATGGACGTCTTATAGACGTCTTAGAAACGTCTTATAGACGTCTTATGAACGTTCTATGGACGTCTTACAAATATCTTATAGACGTCTTACAAACGTCTTAGAGACGTTCCACAAACGTCTTATGGACGTTCTATGTACGTCTTACGAACGTCTTACAAACGTCTTATAGACGTCCCGCAGACGTCTTCAAGACCATTTGTAAGAAATATAAAAATAACCGTTACAAATCAAATATAATTATAAAAATCCAACTCTCAACAAATTATTAACAATACATAGCCACAATGAATAAAAACAAAAGAAAACCGTATTAACAATCATCAGACCTCCATTTTTATAGTAGTGTAGTAGTAAATCTCAGTAGTATAATAGATCTCATATGAAATCTTAATCACGAGTCCGACTCGTCATCATAGCGCAATTGGTTAACGTTGTTAAATTCACTTAGCTTCGATTTCAATTAATCCGAAAAAAAAGGAACAACGACGTCGCGTTTTTCGAAATATATATCGCAACGGTGTTCGCAAATTGCGGCACGCGTGTTCGCCGCGGTTACGCGGCGACTATCTTTCCGGGGGCTGGCCCGCTGATAAAACTATCGGGAAGAGAGGAGGGATGGGGGAGAAGGTACATAGATAAAAGGACATTAAAGTTTATCTACCCGGCGTGCGTCGCTATCGGTTTACCGAACGATTTATTTCGCCATATATCCACGTCCCCGTGTAAAACCGGGAAATGATCCTCGCGTTGCATCACTTTACGAGCCCCCCGAACCATCTATAATAAAAATTGGAACATCTCGGAGGGGGAGGGGGGCGAGTGCCGCGGCGGCTATTATTCTACCGGAGCCGGCCGCTAATTCGCCACCGTTCTGAAATACGCGCGTTGTATGAAGGTCGCGCTATCCGATGGCGCGCAATTATACCGGCACACGAATTTTAACCCTTTCTGCTCCGTCGTCTCTTCTCGGGGGACATCGTGATTCCTGTGCATCACTCGACATTACAGTTTATTAGTTAGTTTTAATTTAAATTTTCATTTAACTAACTTTAATAAATTATAATCTAATATATATTAGAATATTATATATTATATTAAAATATTATTATAATATCTTACTGGGTTCCTAAACTATACCGTATAATTAGGTCCCTAAGTGCTGCTAGGTTACTTCCACGACAGCGCGGAGTGCAAAGGGTTAACTCGGCCTGCTATCCGGTCATGGGGCCCCGTAAGGCGATCACTACCGCCATGGCACAATGACAAATCGCCTCGGCCCGAAAAGAGCCGAATAAAAGAAGAACGGCGAAAAAGGCGAACGGAGTATCGCCGCCACTCCGGTCGGCCGCCGCAGATCCGTCGACGCAACGGCGAACGACCGGCGATCAATCATTCGACAATATTTATTTATACGGGCCTCGAACGAGGGAAAGCCTCGGTGAGATAGCGAGACCTGTTTGCCCTCTTTCCTCTCTCGCTTCCCTTTTCCTTTTGCGATGGTACCGATCCCCGTCATCTCCGTTCCTCACCTGGAATCGCCATCGTCACCGGGAATTGCTGCTTCAACATTTATGAGCCATATAAAATCTTCCGAGACCGGGTGTGGTTAATGAAATCTGCTTTTGCGGCGACCGCGGATCTGCGCGTTTTGCGAAGGCTGTGTCGAAAATGAGTGAAGTCGAAAATGAGTGAAGTCGAAAATGAGTGAAGGTTTGTGGGAGTGTTAGGTTAGGGTTGTTGGTGGTTGGTTGGTTGTTTAGTCGTCGATCGGTAGAGTAGTGTACTATTGTTGAAAAATATATATCTGGTTGACTTTTTCTTTAATTGTTGCTAAGGGTTAGAAAAGGATTGCGATATCTTTGAAAAATTAGGTTATGAAATTTAATTATGAAATCTTTGGGGAACTATTATTATTTTATTTTATCATATTAATTATTTTAGATTATTTTACATAGATATGTTAGAAAAATTATTTAAATTTACAGTCAAGGTTATGTCAGTTATTATTTTAGATTATTTCAGCTAGATATTTTACAAAAATTATGTAAACCTAACCTAAGAATCCAAAAGCCACGTTGGACGCCGTTTGACCCTGTTCGATAAAGTTCGTCTTTTTCCATGCAACCCTCTGCCACGTGGTTAGCGTCGCAACGCATACTAACGCGGTCTTTGACTCTCAACAAGTTCATCGATCCCTGTATACTCAGAGCCCCGTTGGGGTTTGTCCGCGTGATGTATTTCTTTTTAATTATCTTTATCAGCGCACGCGGTCGTCCCAGTTAGGCTCGCTGCTGCTGCAACGCCTCGAAATCGGTTGAAAAAACTCGGCAGCCGGCGGAAATAAAACTTTTTCAACCTTCCTTTGCAATGGCGACCGCCAAGGGGGAGTGCGAGGGGAGGGAGTGGGAGGGGCGGAGTTAACGAATTAATGAGAGGTGTGCCCGACACGAATACCTCGCGGCGGCCGTACGTGCGCGATTTTCGGTACATAAAGCCGAACGCGCCGGTGCCCGCGGGCCACTCGAGACAGGTGTCATTAAGATTTCGCTTCAGCGTCGGGGCCGCGCCAGACGGACGAGCTGAGGGGCGCGAGTGTTGCGGGATGCCCGGCGAGAAAAGCGTATACACGCTAGAGGCGAGCGCGGAGAGAGGGGGGACGGCGGAATAGTCGCGAGCCGGGAGCGGCAGGGTTGTAACGAGGCGAGCGGTGCTCCCGCGGCATCGATCATCCGCGGTTAAATGCCATTTTTGCCTATCCGGTTCGGCGTAGGCGACGAGGTTCCGCGACTGTGCGCGCAGCGGCGTAGACGCGCGAAACTGCGTCGACGTTTTTGCGGCGAAATCTTCCCTCTTATCCCGCTTGCGACAAATCGTTGCGGCAGATTTTTGTCACCGATTCTTTGTTGTTTAATAGACACTTTTTTCCTGTAACCTTAACACCTTTTGCAATGTTTTTGCTTAGATTTTTATTGCTAAAATGTTTTGTTACGCTCGGAAGAAAGATTTAGGGGTTGAAAAATTGGCGATGTTTGAAACGCTGTAACTTTGTTGAGAAAAATCGTATAGGGGTGAGTCTTAGCTTGTTTTAAAGAGCAAAGTGTCTAGTTTTTTACTGTGGCTTTAGTTTATTTTTTTATGCTTTTTTACTAAAGCGCGAAGCGGAAATGTACAGGTACTTTTACGTCACGAATATTCGCTAAGTTTGAGTAATCTGTGACGAATTTAATATATATTCTGTGGGGTTTCATTTTGTAATTAAATTACATTTGCCGTGCAAATTAGTGTAAAACAATGTGTAAATTAGTTGTCGATTCGAATTGTTCAAAAGTTGTTAATTCGTGTCTTCACAATATTTTTTTTACTGAACCCATTTATTACACTCGTCGAGCATACTTAGGGGTTGGAAAATTGACGATATTTGAATTGTTATAACTTCGTTAAAAAAAATCATGCAAAGATGAATCCAGGCTTGTCTCAAAGAGCAAAGCCTCAGCTTTCCCTGCATATCCAAATTTTATCACGAAAGCCCTTTTTTACCCCAACCCGAGGCAAAAACGTGGAGGTGCATTTTTCCTCTAGATTTTCTCTAATATTCTCCAACTTCAAAAACGCCTGCGCGGAATTTAATCAATTTTTTTTTTGCCGACCATCTTTCTGTAATGAGATAAAAGCCGTGGGTGGGAGGCCGGATGAATCTACGAACAAAAACGAGGCGGAAATGTGGAGTAATATTTTTTCATTTGACGCTTTGTTCTCCGGGATAAATTAGTTTGAAAAATAGCACTATTGAATAGGGAGAACGGAATGGCGCGCGTCTGGCCGTGACACACCAATTCTACTTCCGCCGGTGTGTAATATGCAGGCCACGTGGTCTTGGCGCCGCCGTCCAATTCATTCCTCTCGATAACGAACCGTTGAATGCAAACAATTTTTATTGTTCTTAATCGACTCGATTTTTTAGGTGGAATTTCGCTGGATTCGAATTTTTACATTTTGTTTTAAAAATTTATTAGAGAGGAGAGATTTTTATTTGTTGTGATTGTGAAATTAGGTATACTATACTATACAATTCTATACGATACTATACAATTCTATACGATACTATACTATACTGTATTGGTATAGTATACCATGGTATAGCATATCGTACTATACTGTGCTATACTATAATATGCCATGCTATATATCGTACCAAACTATACCATACCATACTATACTATATCGTACTACAATCATAATTTACTATAATCATTATATTATCATATCATACTATGATACCATAATCATGCTAAACTATACTGTACCATACTATATTATATTCTATTATATTACAAAAATCATACTACAAATATAACTATATCATAAATCTCACAAATATCGCACTTTAAATCCTTTCTCCCCAAAACTTATTATTCCCAAAAATGCATATCTCACGTTCCATATTAAAATCACCTGTGCCCCAATTTCCATCAACGAATAAATTACATTTTCTCACGGTTTACAGAAACAATACTTCGCCCGGAAATATTCATCCGCCACGTAACAAAAATTCCGCTCCGTCGGCGTGAGCCAATATTTTTAGAAACAGCCGTCGAAGCACCTTCGGCGAATTAACGCGATTATTTTCCGTTACTTAGGTTTCTGTTGACTCAACCAGAGAGCCCCCCTCCCCTCCCAGGTTGTTCCACGGATTCGCCCGAGTTATTCCGAAAGTTCAGAAGAAACAGCGCGCCGACGTCGTCGAACCGCCGCGATAATTCGAGCGTCGAGGAAAATGGTGGAGTGGGGGGGACGCCTCGTCGATTGAAAAGCAATTCCCTTTGTTTGTCGCGGGACTTTGTCGGACCGGCGACGATTCCGATTAGAAGAATCGCGTCGAACGGCGACTATTGGAGGGACAATCGGGAAATGGGGCTCTCGCGGCGGTCTCGTCATAGTTGGCGTAATAGATGGAACCGTAATCTTCGTGCCCGATAGGATCCCCCTTCCTCCCTTCCTTCGTGCTCGAATGCGAAATAGGATCGGTCGAAACCGGCGGCGGAGAGAGCCGAAGTTTCGCGGGAATCGGTAACGATTATTCCCGAGGTTCCGCTGACTGGCGCGATATTGGAAAAACGTGCTGGAGTCAGACGTATATAATGCGACGCTCGCGAACCTGAGAGACGATATGTATACGCCGAGCGGGGAAATCGCGCGCGCTGCGACGGTGTTCACCTGTTACGGTTTTTACGGGGCCCGTCGCCGCGGTCCGGCTCCAAGAATTCAGTAATAAATTGTTAACTGTCGAACCGTTTGAGACACCGCGATAAAAATTTTACTAAAAGTAATTATTAATTTTTACTAAAAATAATTATTAAAAATAATCGTTCTTAGTTAGATATAGTTAAGTATCTTTGGAATTTCAACTTAACATAATCTTGACATAATCTCATAAATATATTTCTAGTATCTCAAATTCGTCCTAATCATGACCTAAACTGAACATCCTTCTAACGTCTGAAATGAGACGTCTTATGGACGTTCATTATGGTATATAGGACCTTCATTTCCAACATGGACGTAAAATGGACGTTTACAAGACGTCAAATATCAATTACTTTAAAAAACACAGTTTCGACAATTAAAAACAAGATAACATTAACATTTATTCAATTCCTTAAATTTCTCAATTCCAAAACTTTACGAACCTTTACAAAGCGATAAAAAATCGAACAATTGTCAAATTGGCTTTTTCGTTGAACGCGCGTTCGAGCGAGTTGCCGCGAGTTTATCGAAGCCCCGACAGAGGCGACCCAGTTCTCGGTCTCCCTGGAGTCCGCGCTGCTCCCATGGTCGCACACCCCCCTTCGCCCTCCCCCAACCCCCCCTCGTATTTATGGGCCCCCTATCGGTCAGTCATCGATTTCAATTCGTTCCTCCATCAAAGGCATCGCGGGCCGCTCCGGCGAAATGGATTTCGAGTTATCTGCGTTGCTATAAAACAAGGCGGTCATGTGCGTGAAAACTATGAAAAATCGCGGTGCGCAAACAGCGGCGCCGGGAGGCACGCGGTAACCTGAAACGATCCCCCGTGGGCCATTAGTCATCGCGGTATGGGGTCGCTAACAAAAACTAACTTACCTACGCGATCGAATAGCGGGGCTCGCGCGCGCTGCTGGTGCCTGTGCCCGAGCTGACGCTCGAGCGCGGCTGTTCCACGGAACGCGTTACACGTATCGAACGTAAACATAAAATACACGTTCGCAAACGTGAAAAATAGCTTGCATAATTACATTTAACCCTTTGTACTCGAGTGTGACTCGACATTAGTTTTTATCTGAGGAGCTCCATTGTCGAGTCCCACTCGACGTTATTTCATAATTAAATAAATAGATGTTGAAAGGTGTTGGTAACGAAATTGAAATAAAATTTGGAGCGGATAAATACTAATGCTATAAATGGTACTGCTATAAATATTATAAATACTAATGCTATAAATGCTATAAATGCTATAAATGCTATAAATGCTACTGCTATAAATATTATAAATGCTATAAATGCAATAAATGTTATAAATGTTATAAATACACAACCTTAACATAAAATGAAAAAGCTATAATTAGTATAAAAACATAACCTCGATATAAAATGGAAATGCTATAAATTGCAGTGCTATAAATGCTATAAATACATAACTTCGACATAAAATAAAAACGTGCTATATATCAAAACAGTCTCTCTAAAATCGCAATTGAAATAACCTCAATTGCAAAAAAATTAATAAATCAACCAACAAAAGACAACTACCGCAGTTCCACGCTAGACAAAAGTCTCCATTTCTCCGACCGTCTCGAGACAATCGTCGCCGACGATTTCGCCCGTCGCTAGCTCTCGCGCGAATGGATTCAATATCTGGCGAAATCGCGGAGGGGGGCGCGCGCGCGAGCGATTCGACGCTCGGAGATAAGCTTTTTTACGCGGTAATCCGGGGGCCCCGGGAGCGTTCCGATTCCGCGAAACTTTTTCGATTTTCGACCCGGGGATCGTAGTTCGCGGCTCGGCTGCCACGAATCTCGGCTGACCAATCTCGGTGCACGCCCGGGACCAAGACCCACGGACGCAGGGGAATTCTGAGTTGGTACGCCCCCCCTCCCCCTCCCCCTCTCCTGTAGGACGACAGTTCGCCAAACTGGTCCGCAAGTTTAGGAGCCCGAACTAGGTGACCAAGTTCGCGGCTCCTGGATTAGGGGGACGCGGCGATCCGGCCAGTGACCTTCGGCATGATTTTTCCAATGGAATCACGTCGTCGTAGCCGTCGGTACGCGACCGGAAACGTTTCCATTAGAAACGGAACCCCGGTTCTAAACGTAGCGCGGACGAACGCGCGGAAATGCATTATCTCACGGCGATTTGATCCGGTTGCGGTGTAAATGGGTTTATCAATTCTTTTGACGTTCAAGTAATCATTTCTACAACAGAAATACATTGAATGGAAATGCTATAAATACCAGTGCTGTAAATGCTATAAATGCTATAATTACATATTCATGACATGAAATGGAAATGCTATAAACACATAACCTTGACATAAATTAAAATGCTATAAATATCGGTGCTATAAATGCTATAAATGCTATAAATGCTAATGCTATAAATGCTAATGCTATAAATGCTATAAATGCTATAAATGCTATAAATGCTATAAAAAGTACATTTCGATTCGATCCAGTTGCCGTATAAATGGGTTTACGAATTCCTTTGACATTCGTTCTGTTTCAAGCAATCATTTTCTACGTCATAAATACATAAAATCTGCGTCGTCCTGGCTCGCGAGAATAAACGGACCGGTGACTCGAAAATCCGTCGTTAGCCGTCGAGGAGTTTCGGCCGCGTAGAAGAGTCCTAGGCTCGAGCGTTTGCGTTGTCACTGTCGTCGCTTTGTGGCTTTATTCTTTTACAATCCGCGATGATGGAATAATATTTTCCGAGGAAATTTTTCGCGAATTAATCTGTTTCAGTATACGTTTTAAGGAGGATTGTGGGAATTTTAGATAAATTCAATCTTGATGTAACATATCTCATATAAATATATATATTAAATAATATATATAAAATATATAAAAAATATTTTCATCTTTATAAATAAAAGGGAATTGTTTGCTGTTAGAATCTACTTCCTTTATAGCAGAGTTGCATAATCTATCATATTTAAATTTATTTTAACCTATATATATATATATTCTACAAATATTGATAAATTAATATAGGCTATTTTATTTTTTTATTTCTAATTTCACCAAACGGCAGAAAACTTATTATAATTGACGGAGTGTAGCAATGAATATTCTATCGCGTTTTATCGCGTCCTCGGAGGAAGAGGAGCGCGCGGATCGATCGCGCGGATACCGGTGACGGGTTTCGTCGTATCATGGGACACACGGCGGGCTCGATGAAGTTCCAATCGCGGAAAGAGTATTCGGTTTCGCGGTCGACGCACGGTGCGTTGCCGCGCGCGACACGGGACTCGCGGGGTAGAAAAATGACGGCGTGCCGGGTAAGCAGGGTCCGCGCGCGCGGAGAAGCAGAAAAGGGACGGCAATATTCGCGATTGCGGATAATAAATGGAATGACGTCCTCCGCCTCTGCTAACGGCGCGGCGCGGTCCTACCTCTGACGGGATATAATCGGTCTAAAATTTCGTGCGGATCCAGCGTTACGAAGAGAGAGAGAGAGAGAGAGAGAGAGAGAGTCAGCGAGAGTGACAAAAAAAGAGAGGAATAAATAGAGAAAACGAGGACGCGAAAGAGGGAACACGAAGCAAAGCAGAGGGATAGGAAACGGAGAAAGAGGACAGAGAACGAAAGAGGGAGAGAGTGAGAGGGGGAGTGAGAGGGAGAAAGGGGTAGAGAGTGACTGGAATCGCAGGCACGGGGCTGCAGAGCGAACGGCGGATACGGTCGGTTCTCAGGCCTCCGAGCGCGCCCCGTTTTACGCGCGGGGAACGGTTTACACTAAGCCGCGAGGATCATGCCCGTTTAATAACGCGATAACATATCAATTTCACGCAAATGCTGTCCCGGAGAAGCCCTGAGGTAGGCACGCTTTGAGGGCCGACAGAGAAACCCCGGGAAATCGTGCTGCCGCCGCCACACGACCCAGGAAAATGGCCTCGGATAATTAATGTCGGGGCTACGATCGTCCGGGATGATTAATGGCGGACCGGGCTCCTCCGCGTATAATAACGCTTTCCTCGCAAATTAGTGCTCACGCGTATTCAGTGCTTCTCGCGCTACCATCGCCAGCTCTTTCTCCCCCTATGCTCGATCTCTCGTTACCTTCTTCTTCGACTCTCTGTTTTTTCTACGCATCTTCTTCTCTTTGCCTTTTTTACTCAGTTTCTTGTGCTATATGTCGGGCTTTTGATGCATCTTGCTTTCTTGCTCCATCGCACTCTCTTAATATTTCATTCTTATACTTTCTTAGCTTTTTAGTTTCTTAGTCCTTATTTCACACATTCGCTCTATTCTCACTTTCTTAATCGTTCTCTTGCTCTATCTTACTATTTTACTCATTCTCTTGCTCTATTTCATTCTCTTCATCATTATCTTGCTCTATCTTACTATTTTACTCACTCTCTTGCTCTATTTCATTCTCTTGCTCTATTTCATTCTCTTGCTCTATTTCATTCTCTTGCTCTATGTCATTCTCTTGCTCTATTTCATTCTCTTGCTCTCTTAGTCACTTTTTTGCTCTCGACCTTACTCTTTAACTCAGTCTTTTGCACTCTATCTAGCTCTCTATTTTCCTCTCTTAGTCCGTGCTTCACTCTCTCGCTCTATCTCATCATTCTTTTGCTCTCTATCTCACTCTCTTGCTCTATATATCCCTCTCTGTCTGTCTCTCTCTCTCTCTCTCTCCCGCTCTCTCGCTCTTCCTCTCCCTTGCTCTCTTTTTCTCTTTCCGGCTCGCCTCTCGTTATCGAAGTTCTTTCATCGAACCGGCCCAAGACGCGGGTGGCCCGGCGCTGAATGCGCTAGGATTAAAAGCACGGGTTATGAAACGCTCATTCTTGGGTAATGCTCTTTTATCGGATAGGCGGGGGCGAGTGAGCGCGGGCCGAGCCCGGGCCATTTTTGAGATTCCGTGGGCTGGCTCATTCCCGGAATATTCAGAGAGAGAGAGAGAGAGAGAGAGGCCGGGCCGTCGGCTCCCCCACCCCCACCACCCTCCCTCCCGTGAATTTCCGAGCGGGCCGGCATTAGAAAAATAATTTCCCTCGTTCCCTTTGACGCGGAAAACTTTCATTTCGAGGATAATTTCGCGTCGTTTCCCGGGCTCTGTTCTACTAATCTACCAACGTTATTAAAACCAGACAAAGTAACTTCCAGCGGGGGGCCGCCGGGAGTGGCAACGCTCTCCGCGAAAGACATATTCGGCGCCCCGGGGGAAAAAAAAACCACTCGCGTTTTTGCACCGAATGGAGTTTTGGAGATCGACTGAGATCCTATTGCGACGATGCACAGTGATTCCAGTTGTGGACAAAATTTTGGGGGAAATAATTTGTTGCGATTTTTATAGTTTTCGGGGCGAGAAAACGAGAGAAAAATAATTAGGCTTTTTTAGTTGTTCGTTTGATTTTAAAATGGAAATTTTGGTAATCTTGTATGTCAGGTTATGTTATAAAAGTTATTGGATTATAAAAGTTATTATATTAGTTAGCGTTGTTAGAAGTTATTATATTATAAAAATTATTATATTACAGGAGTTATTAAATATTTTTAATATAACTAAAAATAGACTTGGGCCACTTTCAAATTAAACAGCTCAGTCAATTTTTATTCCGAGGAACCATAACATCGACTCACAGTACACCATAGCTCCTTCGCCGCGCGATCCCTTTTCGTACCTTGAACCAAGCCGAACGGACCTACGTCTTCCTTAGGTTCGTTTAACTCGCTCCCGGGTCACCTTAATTCTCCTCATGGCCGATAATCGACGGAGGTAGTTCAACGAATAAACGAGATACAGGTCGGTCGGCGAAGGGCCCACCTCCACTTGCCCCTTAGATCCGGTATTCCGTAATTATAGCTCGTGGCAACGTTAACCGGAAAAATCGGCTCTTTATTTCGTAATCGAAGCTGTGTGTCCGTTCCCCCTCGAGACTTTAAATTCTTAAAACGGTTCGCTAACAAATCGACAGCGAATGTATTACTCCCCCGGGTATTTTTTCCAAGCCCTGGGGGGAACATGATTCGATAAATAAATTCTTAATATTTTCCTCGATCTTATACTAATATACTGGGCGAAATTAATTAAATAAAAATAAAATTTAAAGATAAAAATAAAAAGAAAAGAAAATATGGTGAAATGAAGTAAATCAAATAAAAGAATAAAATAGAATAGCACAGAACAGTATAAATAAAATAAAACGAGAAATAGAAACAGTATAGAATTGCATAGATAATATAAGAAAAATAGAACAAAGCAGCGGAATTAAACTAAATATGAAAAAAATACAAAAATAATACATCATAGAATAAAATAAACCAACGCGACAAATTCAAACTAAAACGAAGCATTGCCTTTTCTGAGACTGTCGTTCGAGTTTGCCCAGCTGATAACAAACAATAGAACGGCCGGCCACTATAAACCGTTCTTACGCCGGAACATCGTCGAAATGAACGTCCTCGGATAAGTCACAGCCCCCTTACCCACCATCCCCCCTACCCTCGCTCCCCGCCTTACGATCCTACTCACCTTACCATAATTCCAGTAATTTTAATAAACCGACAACAATGCCGCTTTTAAAATCCTCGATGTTTTTGCGCCGTTCAACGCTCGCGCATCGGTCTTCGTCCACGGACTGCATAAAATCCGCGAGCATCGTTCTTCTGGCAAACGTTCGTGTTCTCTCGCGCATACGTATACGAGAGCCATAAATTCTTTAGCGTCCAGTCTTCTTCGCGTCGAAGATAATAGAACGATTTTACCTATTATTTCGCAGCGCTATCCGCGATACAGCCGACGTAGACGCGCGGCGTCGTGGTCGTTGTCGTAAAGTTTTTGCCCCCGTCGCGTGTAACGAGCAGGTGGAAACAGGTAGAAACATGGCGGAGATACGCGGAGAGCCCGTGATGCGTCTGCTATCGGGGGCGTGCGTTTAGCAGATTCGATTTACTGACGCCGGTTAACGCGCTCGGATACGTGCATACGTGTGTTACGTGCTATAGTATTAGGTGCATAGGTGCGTACATACTATAGTATTAGGTGTGTAGGTGCATAGCTGTGTACATACTATAGTATTAGGTGTATAGGTGTATAGACACTTGTATTAGGTGGATACACTTGTGTTACAAGTATACGTGTGTACATACTTGTATCACGTGTAATATGTATAGTATGTTGAGGTCATGTTTTTTAGTAAGAAATATAATAAATGAAGACAGTTATTATAAAATATATATAAATCAGGTATACACTTGTATTACGTTTATATATGCATAGGTATACAATTGTGTATAGTATATGTATAATGTGTTGAGGTCATATATTAATAACAAATATAAAGCCAGTTATTATGAAATGTATATAAATTAGGTATACAGTTGTATCACGTGTATACATATACAGTTATACATTTGTGTATAGTGTATGCATAATGTGTCGAGGTCTAAAGTATTAGTAAAACATATAAATCCAGTTATTACTAAAATATAAATAAAAATTAGTTATGCACTTCTACTACGTTCATACGTGCATTACATACATACACGCTTGTATTACATTTATACAGGTGTCTACACACTGGCATTACATTTATGCATGTGCCTACAAGCTTGCATTTCATTTACGCGCGTCTACCCACTCGTATCACATTTACACGTATATTCAGACTTGTATCACATTCAAGCGAGTGCACACTAGACTACGTACATGTATATTACATGTATAGACGTGTACGTATACACAACCAGGAAGAGACAAGCCACGTGCAGGATGCGCCCGAGAAATTTTGGACGGGCCGGGATGAATTTGCACGTGATGCCCGGGGTACGTGGCTTGACAGCGACTTGATCCCCCCTCAACGAGTTGAGCGCATGACGGCTGACTGCTATTCCTATCCCATCCCGGCAATATTAATAATGTCTGGAATTTCATTACGAGTTTCTACCCACCTAAGCTCTCCCCCGCACTGATCCCGACTGCCATTTCGTACCTACAGGTGATCCGTGCCGCGGTGTTGGTAAGCAACTCGCGCGAGCTCGCGGATATAACGAAACGCGATCCGGGACTCTCTCTCTCTCTCTCTGTCTCTCTCTTTATCTGTCTCTCTCTATGCGCGATATACACTCCATCCCTCATTACGTCCCAAGGATACGTCCCACCGGGTCGAACGAGTTCACCGAATCTGGAATTGCACGATAGCGACGCCGAAAATCCTTCGGGATTGCCGCCACATCCCCAAACCCCCCACCCCTCACCGATCGTCGCGTTCGAAAGGGGTATATCCTCGACGACGCGCTGCCACGCGGTTTGTTCGTATGGATTAATTGTTGTTGCTATAGTTTTCTTGTTAGTTCTTTGCAGAGGTTGACAGCGACGATAATTAATAAATATTGCCGGTTAAATGTTTTAAAACGACATAAATTTATTTATAAATATTGAAGCATTTATTCAACATTATAAATATTGAAGTATTTTCTTGGATATTTATTCCATCGAATTGGCCATTTATGGTTATACTATCTTCCATCCTGCGAACGTGTTATCGCGTAAACGTTATCGGGCGAATGCCGGTTATATTCTTCGTTAGTAACGGAAGGGTTGAACACGGTGTACTTTGTTCTTGGAGTGCGGTAACCGCTTCGTAGAGTACCGATTTTCACTCTACTTAAACGCACTTTATCAAACGTTCGTTTTAAACCTCCGTTACAGCCCGAACCGAAACTCTTAATCTTCGCTTTTCCCTCCCCCTCTCCACTCCCCCCACTCCACCAGCCCCCGGTTGCAGAGTTTAACCAACCCTTCGTAGAGTTCGCGGCCATGCAATTTTAAACCGCAAATTTTCTATGCTCCGCGGGAGCGTGACGCGGCCCGGTTGAATACTTCATGCGCGGGGGAGGGGAGGGGGGAGGAGGAGGAGTAGGAGGTTAGGGTCGACGCGCCGGTTGCGGTCGAGGATTTATAATTTTAATGCGAAACAATTCTTATATAAACTCTTGCGTCGCGTGAGAAACGATTTAACCGTTCGAGGCGGGCGATTTTTAGGGAATTGAAAAAAGGGAGAGGGGGAAGGGGGAATCGCTTTGGCGCGTTACGTGGTAGTACGTGAAATAGAGGAAAATAATATTTGTTCATAATAATAGAATATGGTATTATTAATAAGTATTGGTAAAGTGATTACTGTACAATATTATTGTCATCATTTATTACTGTTCTTGTTACTATTATTTATTAATTATTAATATCATTATAATATTAATATAAAAATATAATATAATTAAAAATAATATATCGATCGTTGTAAAGCGATTTTTATTCGTATCTTCGCGCCGATTCTCGACGGTCGATGACCGCTTCTCCGTTGTTTCAACCGCATGTCCGTTCGTCTCGACGCGAATGCGTTCTTTTCACGGACGAATTTGGGCTTTAATAATCGTTTTTCAATTTTCTCTGTTACAGGTAAGTCGGACACGTGTTGCGGAGCTCCGAGAGTGCGCGAGTGAGTAACTGTAGTTGCGAGACGTTTGTTTCATTTACTCTTTGTAAAATTGTAAAAATGAATATACTAAAGAATTTCAAAAAAATTTTTGAGGTTATGTCGTGCTAATTCAAATCACAAGAATCAATTACGATCAATTACATAAAAGTGTACTTTGTTGTATAAAATAAAAATACTATAAGCCAGAGGAATTATTCCAGATTTTCTCTTAAAATTCTTCCGAGAGCAAAGGGTTAATTTGTTAAAAAAATTTTTTAAAATCCCAGAAAAATCTCTAAAAATTAAAGAAAATTCCATGGAACACCAAAATACCTAAACGTCCAAAACTCGAAATTTGCTCCAACCGAAATAACGTCTGCCATCGACAGCGGAATTATAAAATTTAAGAACAGGAAACGCGCAGAGAGGAAAGGGTTGTAGAAACCGTCGCGCGGCGGTGTCAGACGGGAGATCCCGAGCTCGGAGAGTCGAACGGTGGAAGCAGCACCTAGGAGCGTCAATATAATTTATGATCGTCGAATGGGCGGCGGTTTATACGCTTTTATTCGCATAGTCGAGCATATACGATTTCCTCGACGCGGCTCGGCTCCGTCGAGCGACGACGCTGGCGGGGAGGGGGGTAGAGAAGGGGTGTGGGTGGGCCATCTTTACGAGACTTTCAAAGCTTCGTGATTTTACAACTCGTTGAGCTCATTTCCTTGCCGCTCGAGCCGTCGCCCAACTTTTGATACCCGATTCCCCGCCACTTGCCAAAACTTTTCGCTGGCACGTGCATAAAATTATTTCGCTGGTAAATCGCCGTTCCCTCGATTGTCCGCATCCCTCCACTCCTACACTCCCCCCTCCAATACTTGTATCTTCACCATTATTACTTCAACGTCTACGCTTTCTTTTCGCTGTTACCCCTTTCGTTCAACATTCACGGTTCTATGATCATATTGTTAACATATTAACAATATTATGTAACAATATTTAGATGAATGTTATCGTTTAATATTTAACATCACTATTCGTATAATATTAACATAAATATTGTCATTTAATATATAACGATATTATTCACATAAAATTAACATAAATATTGTCATTTAATATTTAACATCACTATTCGCATATTATTAAAATAAATATTGTCTTACATAACCTAACAAAACCTGACCTAATATTAATATAAATATTGTCATTTAATATTTAACACCACTGTTCACATAATAGGAACCTACACGCATATTAATTCCGATGTTGAATTATTTAAAGAATCGTCACCGAAAAGAACCCAGAACAGACGGGCAAGACCTCGCGCGCGACGTCCTTGGACCGGCCACAGCTCAGTCCTCGTGGTCCGAATCAAACAATGATTAATTAGAGCGTAATGAACGTTAGATTGCCACTTCGGAGGCACTCGTAGGTGGCCCGGCCAATTCGCGTTAACCAATCGCGAATGTTGTACGGGCACTTGATTTTCGGAAGTGGCTCGCGCGGCGGTTACGCGCGATGATCGATGGCGTGAGGGTGTGTGTCCCCGCCCCGTCTGTTTCGTGACGGGTGGAGACACGTACCGGGATAAGTGGCTCTCGGAAACAATCTCCCCGCCAACCGTAGCCGGCCGATTGATCGTCGAATGATCGATGAAAGGATCCGCGAGGGGGCCGGAGATCACGCGTCTCCGCGGCCGACAAAATAAAAAGGGACACCGAAAGACGCGGCGCGCCGCGCGCGATGGGGCCTGCACCGCGACGATAAGGGCTCCGTCAAGCGCGAACGGTGGCCCGCCACGCCGGCTGACGAAGGAGAGGAGGATCGGCTACGGGTGTTGCCCATCGATCATTTCAGCAAATAGACGAATTCCGCTGTTTGTCTAGCCGAAATTAGTTTTTCCCGGGGCCCCCGGGTGCGACACGAGATATCGGCCCCGCTTCTTCTTCTTCTTCTTCTTCAGCCGCCGCCGCGCACTTCCTTTACATTCATGGCTTTTCCTCGCCCGACGCCAATGTTTAGAGTCCGGGGATCGTAAACACGCGATTCCCCGACCGCGTTTGATTAATTCCGATTGCTTTTTTTAAATCCCCCCACGGACGGTGCACGGCGCGGCGAGATAGCGCGTTCTTCTGCCACGCGGAATTGCTATCAGCGGGGAACGCTCTCGCGACGCCGTGTTAGGCGATGAGGACTAAGGTGGTGGTAAAGCGGTGGTGGTTAAATTGAACGTGAAATGGACGTGAACTGGATGTGAAATAGACGTCTCTAAGACGTTCAGTAATTTTTATATACCAAATCATTGAAAAGACATTGATCGTTGATCATTGATTATTGATCATTAATCATTGAAACGTCATTGATCATTAATCATTGATCAGTCATTGACCGTTGATCATTGATTATTGATTATTGATCATTAATCATTGAAAAGTCATTGATCATTCATTGACCGTTGATCATTGATTATTCATCATTAATCATTGAAAAGTCATTGATTATTGATCATGAATCATTGAAAAGTCAATGATCGTTGATTATTAATCATTCATTGATCGTTGATCATTGAACATTGATCATTGATCATTAGCCATTTATCATTTATCTGAAAATATTACAAAATATATACACACAAAATCATAATTCCAACCGGCAGATTCGCCGCTAAAATAATAATCATTAACGTCGCAATGACTTTTTCTAAAACGACCTTATTTTTATTTACACGCCCCAAAAGAAATAGCAACGGTGAACAGACTCCTTATAATTCGAACACGCGCGAACGAAATTACCATGGCCGTTAAAAGATTGGTTACTAAAGAGGCCGTCGTCGGCGGGCGACGCGCGAACCCGTTTCGCCGTCGACGCGATTAAACTGTAAAGAGCCCCCATTAAATTGTTCCCGGTCGC
Organism: Augochlora pura; assembly: GCF_028453695.1. Classification (NCBI taxonomy): domain Eukaryota; kingdom Metazoa; phylum Arthropoda; class Insecta; order Hymenoptera; family Halictidae; genus Augochlora; species Augochlora pura. The sequence goes on from NC_135781.1 coordinate 2,005,590, forward strand.
GCGGGGCGCCGAACGTTCGAAAATCTGTGCGGGACGAGCGCGTGCACGCAGCCGAGCAACCAAAAGGCAGAGCGCGAAAAGTCCGACAAGGAGAATGATTGGAGAAGAGCGGGAAACGCGTTCGGGATCCATGCGCGCGTCATAGTTAGGCGGCGTGTTCCGTTTCTCCACGGTGGAACTACGACGGGAACACGGTGTAAACTTTCTCGAGATGGAATATCATGGGAGCCGGGACGATCCTCCTCCTCCTCCTACTACTCCTCATCCTACCGTTCACCGATCCAGGCGCGAAAACGTCTGCTGCTCCCGTCGACGGTGGAAACGGGACCCCGTCGTTGCACGTCGTCTGCTACCGAAGCTGCGTAAACTTTACATTATTATAGCTGCTGTGCGCGGGCAGGGCGGCGGCGGCAGCGGTGGTGGTGGTGGTGGTGGTGGTGTTGGTGGTGCAGTTGCAGCAGCAGCATCGCCGGTTGCCCGGCTTCCTAATATGCACTTTGCGAATAGAACCGGGAGGGAAACGGCGCGCCGTCCTGTCGAAACCAACCCCCGAAGCGGCGAAATATTTTTTCCTGATCGTAATCACGCGTTTATGTAAATTGTTTCGTGGTTTAAGGTGAGGTGAATATATTAAATATACAAAAATGTTTTAATCATTGAATTACTCATCGATTTTACTCCGTAAAAAATTGTATTCAAAAAATTAAATTTACCGAGTACGATCCTAACAAAGTTACCACAATAGTATTAAAATCAAACCACCGCGAAGGAAAATTAATGTCTGATATTTCTCGAAGCGGTACACCGGTTGCGCCTCGTGCCAGCCGAAATAAAACAATTACGCAATAATGGGACGGTTTTTCAAGAAACTACGCTGGCCCGAGCATCTTTCCTCCGCCTGCGCGTAGAGAACCGTGGTAAGCTTTTAAGTGGTGCTCCGGGCATCTTCTTCTTCAGAGGCGGAATCGACCTCACCGCCGCGGTAGTTTATCGCGACTATCGCAACGCGGAAAACAGTTATCCACTTATTTGTCCGGGCGCAAAAGCTTCGGTTATACCAATCGGCTGTCTCTTAATAGGATTTCGACTGTAATTCTTTGAGAGAGCGCCTCGCGTACAAGCTCGGGGGTAGAGAGGCCGGTCCACCGCCTCCCCCGGTACCCGTAATTAGACTACAAGAGCGGAGAAGGGGGGGACGGAGCAGCTCCTTTGTAACCACGGACGGCAATTGCATCCGTTCCGCTGGCAGGCCGATCTTAAATGCAATTTTCGCGGGCGTAATTGACTTTTCAACATTTCGGTGGCTGGCGAGCGCCTTCCGCTTCACCTTCACGTTCTCGCCCTGCTATCGGAAACGGCGATCGAGATCGAACCTGACATAACCTCCACTGACTCGTCATGGTCACGTATTGCTTCCGGCAACAAACCGCTTTGATTAGGCTCGTTTATTAGGCTATCGAAAAAGTAAAAAACTACTGAAATAAAACACTATCAATTTATTTAAAAAAAATCAGAAACACACTAAAATATCCTGAAAAAATTTTCAGAATTTTTTAAAAAATTCAGTATACACAATGTATATTATTTTTCGTAAATTGTCAATAACCTATTAGCTGTTCGATGAAAGCAAATTTTTAGAAATTAATTTTTCAACTTCTCGCCGGCATCGTTTAGAGCAAAATGTTTTAAGATAATTATGTCGGTGGGTAGCGGCGTGTATCGGCCAGGATGCCGACGATTATGGGAATTAATAAAAGCACATGAGTGGCCCGGATAAGAGAGAAGCCGCGGATAATGGAACAGGGAAAACTTTCTTCGAGCACGAAATTCCACGGGGGCGGGGGGGAACTTTCGCCGCGCGGGAGTGTTCCGCAGCTGTCTTGTCGGTAAGAAAGTTTTTCCTCCCCCCCCACGCGAATATTTTAATCCTCGAACCGCCGTGACGTAATTTAAATTTAACCAGCCGGGCGATGGTTGGTTCGAAATTTTAGATTCCCCTCTCGCAGCTGTACGCCGAATTCCAACAAACGTATATACGTACGCTCCTTATATTTCCCGCCAAAAACTGTGCTTCCCTTAACCTTATTTCATTAATTTCGCAGAAATAATTATAACTCTAAATATAAATATATTCTTAATTACATATATATATTTAAATATCTGATGATTTAAATATTTTTTTGCAAACATTGTTCTCCCAAATTTCCCTCCCTCTAATGTACCACAGCACCACGTGGGCGTTCCAAGCAGGGTACACCGCGCGGTGTTCCATGATAGGGTACTGTCACCGTAGTCGATTAATTTCAGCGGCGTTTACGTTGGCCGATTTTACGGGGATTCCGGTCGGCGCGAAGATGTCCCGTCCCGCAAGAAACCCGACTTCACCGTTCCACGAATCTGATCCCGCGAGTCTACGGGTGGTTTGCCGGGGGGGGGGGGGGGGGGGGGGGGAGGAAGGGGTTACGCCGGAGCCAGGATTTTTGCCGTGCGAGATGCCCCTCCGCGGAGCGTGGAACGGGAAAGAAGGAAGGAAGAAAGGAGCCGAACGAACGAGACGCGGACCGAGCGCGGCGCGGCCACGGAGTGATAAATGGGCGGGATTCAATTTGAGGCCAATCAACATTCTTGTCCTCTCCTCGTGCTCCTTGTCTTGTCTGTCCGACTGTCTGTCTTTTCGCCGTTCTCCCCCCTCGAAGTGTCTCTCGCTTTTTCTCGCGCATTTCCTACCCGTGTCGAGGGCACGGACGTACACTGCCCGTTTCCTGCACGCCCCGTCGCCCCCCCCCCCTGCTCCTTTTTGCTCGGCCTGTACGGGGACCCATTTGCTATTCCCTTTCCCCTCCTCCTGGATCCCGCGAAACCGGCGCGCTCCGAGAGTTGATTCGACCGAAACGTGTCCTTTGACACCCTCGTGTTTAACCCCTTGACGTACATCCTCTTCGCAGTCACTGCGATTAGGCACAATTTCATAATAGTGACAGAACATTAATGTCTATTCCGTGCCTGAATTTACTTTAATCCTTAAATATTAATAACAAGAAATTCGAAATTTATTAAACGTTTCAGCACTGTTTCAAGGTTTGAGGTTATGTCAAAATTTTGTTGAGGTTATGTCATGGTTTTAGCATTGTTTCAAGGCTTGGAATTGTGTCAAAGATATATCAAAGTTATGTAGAGATTATGGCAACGTTTTAGCATTGTATTAAGGTTTGAGGTTATGTTATAATTATGTTAAGTTATGAACGGTTCATATATAATATAACACAATAAATCAAGCTTGAGCAACAAATATCGTCTATCGATTTCGCATCAATAGAAAAAGATAGGAACGTTGTGGGAGACTGTAACAGAACGGATATCGCGTACACGCAACGCCGGCATCTTGGAATCTCGAGGATCGCCCGGTGGACGAAGGGCGCACAGAGAGAGCCCCTTTCGCGCGCGTCTACGCCTCGTGGATATACTCGCATACTTGTCAGTATTTACGATCCCGAACTCCACTTCGCCGCGGCTCTCGGCACCGGCGACGACGCCGCCCGGAAGCTTCGTTACTTATGAGACCCACAGATTAATTGTTTAGGGACGATATCGCCGTGTAACGAGCATTCCTGGCAGAGCGGCCCGCGCGAGCGCGCGCGCGCGCCCGGATAAAGGCGATTTTCCCCGTGCACGGTATTTTGCGAATAGTTTTCGACGACCGCGAGTCGATTGTTCCTGGCCGCTGCTGCATTATGCGAGGAGGCCGCCGTGGCAACCTTAATGGCGGGATTAAGGAGCCCGTTCCCGTGCGCGCGTCGCTTAACTTCTTGTACGTTCTTCCGTTAAGCTACACGGAAAAATCGGCTCGCTTGTTCTAACCCCTTTTCGAATTCCTGTCCTACCTTCGTCCGACACCGGACATATTTAACGGCTATAGAACTGCCGGACGACTTAACGAGACTTACGGTACATTGTCTCGTAACACCGGTCATCCTCGATTTACTAGGAATCATCTGACTTAAACCTGTACTTAAAACTATTGCTGAGTGTCTCAAAAATATTTTTAAATTGTTTTTAATCACTCAGTAGTTTTAGACTGTTCTTAAAATTATTTTTAAGTACTTGGAAAACTTAACCTATACTCGACATTATTTTCAAGCACTCAAAACTATGAACCTTTACTTAAACTTATTATTAAGTACTTAAAAGACTTGGCCATTACTTAAAATTGTCATTGAATATTTAAAAAACATACCCCCTACTTAAAATTTATTATTAAATACTTAAAAAAACGCTTATTAAATGCTTAAAAAACATTGTTAAATGCTCAATAAACATTCATTAAATACTTAAAGAAATATTTACCTACGTTTCTTCATCGTTCAGATTACAATAGATACTTTTACCTCAGTGAAACCAGTGGATTGTTCTCCCTCGTTAGACACCTCTTTCCGAACTGCGGTTCGCCCAGCCGGCGTTCCGGCAGCGTCCTACGCGTTTCCAAATTGGTTTGCACACGCGGCGGCGAGCATTGTAGAGAAGCCCAACGGCGCAACAAACTATGTATCAGGTTGTCGCGGGTAGCTGCGACAACAGTACAATTAGTTGAACCTCTCGGATGACAGGACACGTGGGCCCATTTATTCTCGAAAGTCGGATCGAACCATTAGCCATACTCGGATCACGGCGTCTAGCTGCGGCTTGTTTAAAATTTGTCGGAAACGCGCATCTCTGACGAGGTTATAAATTGTTCGCAACCGCTGGAGCATTGTGGTTGGTTTTTTAAAGTTTGTGGATAATGTCAAAGTTATGTCAAAGTTATGACAAGATTATGTCAATGTTTTTACAGTGTTTTACGGTTTGAGGTTATGTTAAGATTTTGTGAAGGTTATGTGATGGTTTTAGCATTATTTCAAGAGTTGAGGTTATGTCAAAGTGATGTCAAGATTTTAGGCGCCTCGTAATATAGTAAGAGTGTCATGGCGGACATAGCGCCGGTATCGGAAGGGTTAAACGACCAGCCGACACAGAATCTTCGCGACGCGCCTCCCGACCGATAAACGGTGCGATCAACGGTCCTAAAAATATTGTGTTTAATGATAGACTTCTTAGAAAGTCCCGCGATTTCAGACTGTAGATTATATTCAGACAGGATAATTGGTCGGGCAACGGGCCCCATTCGCTGCAGCTGCGCCATTGTAATTGTAGGCTACCGGAGACTGCCGGAAAAAGGAGCGAACGTATAATTCGTTCATCGACGTAATTCTTCTCTCTTTCTTTCTTTTGTACGTTCTTTCTTTTCTCTCGCCCCGGATACTTTTAGACACGCCGCCACAGTGATTCGAGCAATGGAAATGATTTCAAGAATTAATACTTTTAATTATTCTGTTAATAATTAAATTATTCTATTTTTGTAATATTATTTAATAATGTATTTTTGTAATATAATTTAATACTCTATTAAATCTATTGTATTTTTGTAATGTAATTTAATAAGTGAGAACAAGTGTCTGTTGTACAGGGTGTCCAAAATGTTAATTGCAAATGGGAAGTGAGAGGTTTATGAGGTTATTTGGAGCAACTCTCACATTTGTAAAAATATTTTCTGTAGCCTCGTTAATGAATTATTAATATATATGTGTCATTATTAATATTAATATACATGTTATTATTAATATTATTACATACGCGTTATCATTAATATTAATCTACATTATTATTATTTTCCTCGAAAATTGATTAATTCTCAAGACACAATTTTTCCTTCCCAGCACCCATAAATGTTAGGTCTTGCAGGGTGCCACGCAAAAGGAAGCTGTCCCTCTCTTGTCTCTCAAGGTCACGGCCGACCGTCCAAGATCAAGAAAAATTGTGCACAAGATCTTGGAACTGTTTCAAAGCCCGGCCCCTCGGCAACGTTTTTTGGCGGCCCGCGTCCCCCGATCCCGTTTGTCGAGAACGCGAACACAACTCCCGGGGGAGAACGGCTCGCGAAGTAATGAGAGTACTTTCCCGGCAAATTGTTTGCTGCTTTCAAAGAACAATCAAAGAATCGTCAGCCATGGGAACTGCCCGGGCCTCCCCTCCCCCCTCTCTGTGTAATCGCGGAGTCACTTATCTCGTGCCCGGAGTAAATCGTAAAGTCGTTTTCGCTTGGCATCGGGGCATCCACCCTTGAAACACCGGCTCAAATTTCATCCGTCCACTTGGCAATTCTATCAACCCCTTCTATGTCCTACGAATTCAACGAAATCGATTCGAAAAATTACTACTGCAATTTTTATTATTTTTGCCGGCTGACGAAGGTGGTCGTGCATTATTTTAGAATCAATAATCTTTTTTAGGGTGCAATAAATTATTTGAATTTTATTTTTTATAAGATAGAGAGTATGAAATTAATGCAATATGGAACATATAACGTATAAAGTAAATGTAATGAATAAAATAAATATAATATAATAAATATAACAGGTATAACAAATATATAAAATATATTATAATATATATAAATAATAGAAGAAATTAAATAAACACAATATAACAATCACAAGAAATACACTAAAATAAATATATTAAACATAATAAACGTAATAAATACAATACAATAAATACAACAAATATAACAATTATAACATAAAAAATGAAACACAACCCTCCACTTCAGTAAATAAATAACGTAAATTATCTTTCGCGCCTGTCACAAGCTTTACCATCGAGCAGTTACCAAAACAATAAAACAACCCTTTACCGACAACCAATCCCTGTCCATCGGCGGTTGTTGTCCACGGGACAATGACAGGATCCCCAAAAATAGGCGCGACCACCAAAGCAAAAGGAGGAAGATTTTTAACAGGCTGGTGAAGCAACTGGCAGGGTGACGAGGCGATCGTAAAACCAGCCGTGAAAAAAAATCGAAGGGCCCGCGAAACCCGAACCAACCGCAGAAAGGGCGACAGAGAGGTAACGTGTCCGGCGAACGCGAGACTGTCTCGTGATCGGTGAAACGCACCGTGGAACCGGCCGCCCCCGAGGCGGAAAACGATCGAATCGATCCGACGAATATGAGCCGAAAGTGTGCAACAAGACGAGAACGGGGATGGACGCGTCGTCCACTTCTCGAGGCATTAACGAAGACGGATTGCCGGATACCACGCGGAGCCTGTTCTGTCGGCGATATTATGGGAGTTCGGAAAAATTGTATTTAACCCGTTTGCATCCAAGCGCGGAATATTCCGCGAGCCGCGATGGTCCCATATGACCGAGCGCGGAATATTCCGCGAGCCGCGATTACCTTCTATCACCGAGCGCGGAATATTCCGCGAGCCGCGATTACCTTCTATCACCGAGCGCGGAATATTCCGCGTGGCCCGCCAGCTCGAATTTATCGTGACGAGAGAACGAGGGGGGAAGAAATCGTCCATGAAAATGATATATAAGTCACGGCGGCCTCGATAAACTTTCCGATATAAATAATATATTCTTGTGCGTTTACACGCGGCCGGCCGGAGAAATGTTTACGGCTTATAAAATGTAAAAAGTGTTTTATGCCCGGAATCGGCTTTACAACGGGGCCGCGGAATTTTTAGCGGCGATTGTACACCGGGCGCCGCGCGCTCTCGCCCGCTCCCGAACGACCGACCGCGTAAAATTCCTGCGGTAATTTCTCGCGTTTATCGCATTATCGATTACCGGATTAAAATCGGTGAAATATGATTCCGAGCCACGGTTAAACGACGGACGCGATTATCGGCACTGTTTTTGTTCGTCGGGCTATTGTCCGGCCGTGTCAAGATAAGATGATAATACGCGGATCGGCGAGTCTATCGGATCGATGCTCATTCGCGGTCGTGGTTTGGGTCAGGCGTGACCCAGTGGCGCGTTAAACGTCTAACCCTTTGCGCTCTAAGCCGTTCAAACTCGAATGATATTTAGTAGACCATGCTCTAAATTTTCATAAATTTCCATTATTTTTCATGCTACGAATTTGACACGAAATTACAGAGTAGGGTTAATGTTTCAGTCTTAGACCAAGTATAAAAGAAATGCAATAACTACAATTTTAAATATAAATCGTAAGCCTTGTATTAAACGAGAATTATAACAAATAAATCATAATAGCAATAATAATAATAATTGTAATTATTACAATGGTAATATATATGAACAATAATATATAAAAATAATAATAGTAATATATAACAATAATGATATATAATAATAATAATAATAATAATAATAATAATATATAATAACAACAATATATCACCCATTATCAAAGAATCGTCCCGCGCCAGAATTGAATCTGCTATACCAAAAACCAAGCTCTCCTCGAGGTACACCCCACCGGCGGTCGTCCAGTCGCCATACTTATTCCGCGGATGTAATCTGCTTCCGCAGCAGAATATCGCTCGTGTCCCGGGCATCTCGAAACTCCGCGACCGTGTAAATTGATACGAAGGAGAAGGAGAAGAAGGAGGAGGAGGAGGAGGAGGAGGAGGTCGGTCGGTCGGGTGTAGTTTCGGAAGTTTACGCAAATTCCTTGCCGTGGAAGAGCATTTTCGGGGTCCCCGGGTTGTGCTTTCCTCCCCCTGGGTAAAATACACGACAATCATTTAGACGACTACTACTCCTTCTCTGCCGAGAGTGGGGGGAGGTGCCAGAGGACACTCCGGAGCACGCTTCCGGGCGAACGGAATTTGAAATACAGCGCGGGGGGGTCGTTTTGTCCGGCGAAGAAGTCGCGCGCGGCCCGCCGCGAGAGAGCGCAATTCATATTTAAATGGCATTCGAGATGGTTTCAGCGAGCGCGCGGAGGTTTGACTTGGAGATTGACGCCTCGGCAAGAAAAGACAAATCTCTCGGGCGAAGTTACGGCCGCCGTAAAACCGTCCGCGACGAATATACAAACCGCCGATACGCCGCTGGTTCATCAGCAATGTTAAATACTTGGACACGTGTATACTTCGTTGTTTTATCGCGACCTATCATTTCTGAAAAACCTAACCTCTATTCCTCCCTGCGTCAACAACTACCAAACGACCCTAAAATGATAGCATTGCGCCAAACCTAACCTCTCTTAAAACAAAAGCCAACCGCGTCGCCGTAATACAATTACGAGACGCCATGGAATAATCGTCGCGACGCGGCTGCCATTTTCGAACCACGTCTCCTCTCGGTCATCCAAAAACCACAAGGGGTTCAACAGAGCGTCGCGACGTATCCGTCGTTTCCGGTGTCAGCGTCGTACACGGGGATGCTAACGAACGTAGAACCGACCGGTCTGCCCTCCCGGTGCTCGAGACCGGGTAAATATGTTCTTGGCAAAAAGGGATCCGGAGGGAATGGGAAAAAGGTGGAGAGAGAAGCCCCTGTACGCGTTTCCGCGTAGCGTCTTCCTGGCAGGGATCCATTTCCATCGGGCAGACACGGTCGCGTCCGCGAATGGATCCATAAATCCCGCGGACATTCCTCTCCACCCCGCAGGCCAGTAAATCTGCGCGCGGGTGAACGTCGATGGGGACCGAGCTCGCGCGCGCGCGCGCGGGCAGCCCCCGCTTCGTTAGCGGGCTATGCAGGTGCAACGGCGTGCCGTTGCTCGTAAAAGCTGCGGAATATAGGACGGTTTGAAAAACTGCTGACCGCCGGGTGGTGGCCGGAGGCCTTCGTCCTCGAAGACGGGTCCATAAAGGCCAGGGCGCAGGGCCGTTCGCGCGAATTTCCCTCGGAACGAGGCTGCGTCCAAGGCGAAGACGGGACTTTGGACAGCTTCCTCGCCATCTTCTTCCTTGCCAGCTTCCCGACTCTTGTCCCGTTGGCTCGAGCTCGTTTCTCGGCGTTAGACGAAGGCTGTCGGCCGGCGAATGGTCCGCTTCGCGCACTTACCAGCGCCGTAAAGTCCGCGCGGGGCGACGCCGCCAGAAGACCCCCGCTTCTCCTACGACCCTTGCTCGCTCTCGGCCACGATTTCGGTCTGCGGCCGTGGCGATACAACGCCGTGCTATTCCGGAAAAGGTATGCCACGGCTGCCGAGAGCTTCTCCAAGGCGACGCCCGGGGCCGTTCCTTACCGGGACATTTTTATGACCGACATTTTCGCGCGGCGACGCCGCAGATCGCCGCGTCGCCCACCCATCCCCCCCGTTGGCCATGAGGCGGCCTCGACGGCTCTCTCGGCCGAACGGACGGAATCTCGGCGGATATACCCGCGCGCAACCAGGTACACAACCCCCGGTCGCGTAAACAGGAGCCGCGACGGGAAATCATTATTTACTGCCGGCCGTCCCTTAACTCGCACTCACCGGCTCTACGGTGTCCCGACGAAATACTCGACGGCGGTTCCGTAACCCGCGCGATCTTGTTCAGCTGCCGCCAGTTTGCTGGCTACGTTGCTCTACTACACCTTCGTTGTATTTTGGTTAGGGATGGCGTTGCTAGGTTGGTGATACTGAACACATATTTTATTTATAGAAAAATTTTTATTTGTTCTGTGCCATTTGTTTTAAACAAGTAGCTATATAATCTGGAATGCAAAGTTTGATGTACAGTTAACAATAAACCATATTGTTATATATAATAACCACTATATAGCAATGTATCAAGAAATAATAACACAATAATAATACTATAACTATTAATAATAATAATAACAATTAATATTTAATACTACTATTGTTAATAATAATAATAACAATTACTATTTAATACTACCATTATTAATAATAATAATCACGATTACTATTTAACACAACCATTGTTAATAACAATAATAACAATTACTATTTCATACCACAATTATTAACAATAATAACAACAATTACTATTTAATACAACTAATATTAATAATAGCAATAATAATAATAATAATAAATACTGTCATTAACATCAGTACCACGTCTACTTAATCAACATCTCCCATATCAAAATTTAAAACATAAACGAACGAGTATCGATATCGCGTGGACAGCGGATGATCGGCGATTAATCGAGCGTGGTCGCGTGCACGGAGGAGGAGGGACACAATTAGCTCTTCCATGCCGGTTGCTTAAAAGCCGAATATCAAGCACCGGGGTCCGGCTTTCTTTTTTTTTTTTTTGGTTGGTCGCGACACAAGAAATACAGCCCGCCCCCTTTTCCTCGGGTTATTGCCAAGTGATAGATATAGCTTGTTAGAAGGAGAAGAAGAAGAAGAAGCGGGATCGCCCCTCGGAAAGGAATCCGATAAATTATACCGCGAGTCTTTTCGGCGAACGAACAGGTAGGTAGAGAGACCAACGCGGCCGCGATTTGTAAGTCCGATCCCGGCGGAGGAATCGATCTCGATTCATTATACGGCGGCCCTCTCATTAACGCGCACGCGTACCCTCGCGAGAAATCGGACGACAGGCCTCTCGTACTCTCTCTCTCTCTCTCTGTCTCCCTCTCTCTCCCTCGCTCTCTCTCGTATTATCTCTTTTTATTTCGATCTCAGCTTCTCTCTCTCTCTCTCTCTATTATTCTCTCTCTTCTTCACAATCTGAGATTTGAGGTTATGTAATGGCAAACAGCACGGTAAAAGTAAATTATTATACAGAATAAAAATTTATTTTTCCAAACTTTATCATAAACTATACTTTAACTATACTATACATAAACTATACTAAGAAGAATTTTCTTTTCGAACACAATATAATTGTAACAAATATAAATAATTAATCACATAAAAGTGAATTCAATACATCTCGCACAATAAATATATAGCAAATTAATAGAAACAAAATTATACAAAAAACTATAACGATATAAAATTGTATACAGAACTAACTAACATAAAAACAATTACAAAAATAACTAACAAAAAACAATTGCAAAATTAACTAACATGAAAACAATAGCAAAACTATCATAAGAACAATTGCAAAATTATCCGGGCAAATAAACGAAGGGCACGGTAATAGGGCAGGCCACAGTAACCGGCTCCCTTTTTCGGACAGCGGCTGCGACCCCGTTTATCGGCCACGGCGGACCGCAAGCGGTCGCTTTTCTTTTTTGCCCGGCCGCGAGCGAGTCGCGACGCCTGCCCGCCGCCCCTCGAACCACCCGTGAACCCCTCCCCCAAACCCTGCCCACCGGCCACGCTATTAAATCATATCAGGTTCAGCCGGCAATTATTTAGGTATTAGCACTCTTTCTCCCCGCGTTACATTCCCGTTCCACCGACCCGGGTGGACCGTGGCGAGCATCGTTCGCCTCGCCTCGCCGCCGCCGCGTTTTTGTCCACCTGTCCTCTCGTAGCCCGGGCCACACCGTAATGCGTTTCTCGCGCTTCACGAAATTCCCGAATGCCTTCGTTAGCGCGAGCGCCTGCTACATCGATTCCCCCCCACCGCGTTAGCCGGGGGAATTACGCCGATACCTTCAGCCTGTCGTTCTCTCGCCGGGTTTCACGGAACCAGCTCGAACATCCCCCCATCCTATCCACCGCGCACCACCTACCAATTGTTACCCTCTTATCGCCTTACCGAAATAATATTTCAAGCCGGGAAAGTTGCCCGGAAAAATTACCACCGCGGCCGCGCGCCCCGCGAATTTACGCGAGGCAGTTTCGTCAAGTTTGTTTGGAAGATTGCGCCCGCTCGGAACGTAACGCCCGGGATTTATGCGTGTATCTCTCTCGCCGCGGCCGCGCTAACGTGCCGGGTTAAAGATTTTAATCTATTTTTATGAATACGGCGGAACAGTTGCCGGCATTGTTTCGTTGAATGCGAGAAGTGTGGAAGCAAGATTGAATGGGAGAAGGTAAATAAGTGATAGATAAATGGGGTGGTAGGTTATGGTACCTGTTATGGAACGGCGATGATGTGACATCCCTAGTTGAAAGGGTTGCGTAAATAATATACTAAAAAAAGTGGGCGGAAAAATTGATGAAATAATAATAAGATAAATAATAGATAATTGCAAATAAATAATAGAGGAATGGGTTATAGCAAGGATGCGGTACTTATTATATTATAATTGATTATATTATATTATAATTGATTATATTATATTATAATTAATTATATTATAATATATCATATTATAATATGGAACATAAGAGGTTGTGAACAACAGTGCAGCGTCTCCACTCGAATGCAAAGGGTTAACAAAAACCACAAATAATTTACCACCCCTAAAAACCGCCAGAAAAAAGGTAGCTCGATTTCGTCGGAAACGAAGTTAGTAAAACCCGTTGCGCGGACACGAGAAACGCAAAGAGAAAGCAGCGACTAAAATGAAAAGTTAAAGAGAGAGAGAGGGGGGGGGGAAGGAGAGGTTGCACGGGTTTTATCGGACGGATCTCGTCGGCGCGGAGATCGGCTTTCTTTTTTCTGATCAGAATCAGGCTGACCCCGCCCGGCCGGTTACCAAGAAGGTGCTCCTTCGTGTAATCAGAGGCCGGGGGGTTGTATAATGCGAAACTCGAGCGAAGATGAGAAGCTACTGGAACCGGGGAACGGAGAAGAGCAACGCCATTTAGAGAGACGCCCGCCGAAGAAGAAGAAGAAGCGGCGGTCGAACGGAGCGTCGCGTGACTCGACGACTTAAGACTCTGTAGGCGGTTGTGTGTCACTCCCAAAAGAGCGAGAAATAAAACAAAAGAGAGAGAAAGGGAGAGAGAGAGAGATATCGAAAGAGAGAAAGAGCGAGAGAGTGAAAGAAAGAGAGAAAGAGACCGAGGTTGAAATAAAGAGAGATCATAATAGTGAGAGAGAGAGAGAGACGAGAGATGAGAGAGAAAATTGAAATAAGAGAGGGAGAGAGAGAGACGAGAGAGAAAATTGAAAATAGAGAGAGAGAGAGAGACGAGAGAGAAAATTGAAATAAGAGAGAGAGAGAGAGACGAGAGAGAAAATTGAAATAAGAGAGGGAGAGAGAGAGAGAGAGAGAGAGACGAGAGAGAAAATTGAAATAAGAGAGGGAGAGAGAGAGACGAATGCGATCGAAATAAAAAGAGATTTTATGAGAGAGAGAGAGAGAGAGAAATTGAGAGAAAGACGTCTCTGTCTTCCGTCTGGTTCGACACCGCCCTCGATCATTTCCATAGCGGCTCTGCAGCGACGGTACACCACGTGGCGCACGATCGCCCCGAAATCGTCGTCGCAGCAGCAGCACGTTTTATTGGCCCCCGGTCGGCCGTGCGGTCGATCGACCGTGGGGAACCGGTAACGTCGCCCGGCAATAACGTCCGCTTTACGGTTTCTCACGAGGCCGTGAACCGATCCATAGCCAGTTATTGGCGGCTACACGACGTCAAGAGACCTTTGCTTTCATATCAAGACACTCCATTTTTCGATGGCCCCGGCCCCTCCCCCGGAAACTGCAGTTTACGGACGCTTTTAACGCCCCGATGGTCGTCGGATCCGGAGGCCCGCCGCGACAAGCAGTCGCCCTCTCGAATTCGAGTTTTACCCATCGGATCGCCGCGAATTCTACGCCCCGCGTAATTTCGCGAAACGAAATTATTATTATTTATTTTTAAATTTTGATTTTTTCGAATATCAGCCGGACAAGCTATTTTATAAAATTTTGAATTTTAAAAACCATACACTGATATTCTAAAGAGAAAAATGGCGGTACAGAAGGTCGAAGAACGGTATTAAAAGACGGTTAGCAATCGAACACCGTACGAATACCACATATCAGGGTACGTCCGTTCACGGACCCGCAGGTGCAGTCCACCCGGCGAAGGGGCGTTCATTTTTCCGCGAGGGTTGCGGCGCATCGCGATGCCTCATCTAATCGCCCCGCGATCTTATAATACGCGACTACTTACAAGATACGGTAGAACCGCGTCTTACGTTACCCGCCTGCCGCGTACCAGCGCGTTATTCACGAAAATGGTAAATATTTCAAATGAAGCCCGGCCCCGTCTGCCCCGGGCATATATATCTTCCTTCTCTATCTGCGCGTGGCCTCTCATGGTCGCGCCGTGGTATATCATATTCGCGCGTACATGCATCATGGTTAACGCGCCGAGCCCCGTCGGACAGCGCCGCGTCTTCAACGCGGAACGGAGACACCCGCTGCTGGTTCGGTTTTACACGGAAGGCGATCCTCTCTTCGGCTGAACGAAAACATCGTGAACGGGGAAATAGGTTACGGGGGGAGTGGGGGCGAGTTAGGCCAAGGCGACAGTTGATTGGTTATTGTTGGGTAATTATAGCTAGTTGGGGAATAATTAAAAATTAAAATTGAAAATTAAATTGAAAATTAGTCGAATTTTCGCAGGTTTCTCTATGTAACAGTAGTTTCGGTGCTCTAACATGATTTAGCCGGTCGTTTAGGGACACTTTAATTGATCCGCCGATAACGCCGGTAATCATCGGCCGTAAATGCGCGTCTTTAAGTAACGCGATTACCATAATTCATGACCGCGTTTATGCACGCATTATTCATAACGCGCGGCTTAGAAGGAGGCTGCTACCTGCCTAGATCCCCCATAATTAATTGACCGGCGTTTCTTCCAGGCATTCGAACAACTCGCGCCGCAAAAAGATATTGACACTTAACCCCTTTCGTGTCCTGAATTATGTAATTCCGGCGTCTCTTTTTTTGGTTGTTGCCAGCGGTCCGCCACCGGTGTAAATGCAAATGCGCTGTTTGGATGCTAAATGGAATTACAGTGAAAAGGATTATCTTGTTTAGTTCGCGGCTCGCGTAAATAATTAACGCGTGCCTTCTGTTATAATGTGTCCTTTGCGCGTGCACGAAAGGAGAAAAGGATCTGCTCCATAATTCATGAGGCCCCGCTTATTTCGGAACCGGTCGGCGCGATTAAAAGACTTTCGCTTTTCGAAAAATTATTGGGATTTCCTTGATGGAGAATATCGTCTCTAAATATTAATAACATATAATTTACATGTTATTGATAAGAACATTATTTCAATTGCAAAAAGATTGTCGTTCTTTCATGACGAGTATATACGTCATAAGACAAAATGGAATTTCTTCGTGATTTGCTCTGAGACAAATTGTTGTTGTTTCTTTTTGTGACGAGTATACTCGTCCTATGGTAAAACGTTGTTATTTCTTTGTGACGAGTATATACGTTATAAAACAAAACGTTGCTATTGCGACATTTATTGCAGCAAAGTCTCTGCTCCAATACAAAAATTTAAACCTCGACCTTATCACACAGATAAAATAAATAAATAAAAATAATTTCCCTATCAATTTTGAATATAAATAATCAAACTTCCCCTACAAGTTCTTCCCTAAAGTAAGGGTGGTTTTCACCCGAAAGTTTTTAATTGCATAAGTCAGCAAAGTGCTAACAATCTCCGCGAGCCTTGAGCACTCGAGTAATGGCAGTAGTAGTTGCAGTAGTAATAGTAGTAGTGGACTACACCATACAGTTCCTTACAGTCGCTTACAGTATATTGTGTAGTGGACTGAGAGGCTCGCACAGTAGATTGCGCCTTGGCAGTAGATTGCGTCTTCCAGCGGATCGTGGCACACAGTAGATCGTGCCTCGCAGTGGATTGTGCCTCACAGTGGATTGTACTTTGCGGCGGTGTATGCCTCACGGTGGATTGTACCTTATGGCGGAGTATGCCTCGCAGTAGATTATGTCTCGCAGTAGAATACGTTTCACATTGGAGTACGCTTTACGGTAGATTATGTATCGCGGTAGAGTACGAATTATAGCAGATTATGTCTCGCAGTAGATTATGTATCGTACGACGATACGTCTTACAGTGGATTATGTGTTTCGCAGTAGGATAGGTAACACAGTAGAGCAGGCCTTACAGTAGATTATGTCTCGCAGTAGAATACCTAACACAGTAGAGTACGCCTTACAGTAGATTATGTCTCGCAGTAGATTATGCCTGGCAGTAGAATATGCCTCGTAAATAGCGCGCGACCATAATCTTCGAGCAGAAGGTGGCATCGATAATCGAGTAGAAAGAGGTAGCATCGATACTCAAGCAGAACAAAGTAGCATCGATATTCCAGCAGAACAAAGTAGCACCAATACCCAAACGCAACAACCTATCATCACTACTCAACCAAAAAGTATTCCCCAATGCAGCCTCTATTTTAAAAACCCAACAATTTTCCCCTTCGACGCATCCAACTAATTTGCATCCCCTAAACAACCAGCTCGACCGACAGACTTCCTTCCAAAATGGCCGCAATCGCCCGTATGTTGCCGAGTCGATCGCGGCCCGAAAGTCACCGCGAGCCAGGATCTAATCTCCTCTTCAATTATGCCCGCGTTATCTGATACAGGCGAAACCGCAGCCGTGATGAGATTTCCGCGGAGTCGCGATGTCGCTGATACACTTCGTATAGACATCGACCCGGTTGCTCGCTCGGCGAACTCTACGGCCGAAGGCGCGCCACCTTGCAAACGCGGCGGGGGGCTCTGTAGCGACACGGTGACCGCGTTAATTCCGAATTATACGGACCAAGAATCGCGTCTCGAGTGATAAGGGAGCACGAGAAGGTGCACGGTTGTTCGAAGGACGCGATGGAATTGCGATAACGATGGTATCGGCGGTGTTTAATCGTTGTAAAATGTAGCAGAAGCTGTTAATAAATGGAACGTGGAGTTGTAAGTAAATGGAATACAATATAAGTTATAAATAAATAAAATACGAGTTATAAACAAATACTATTTTTCTAATAAATATAATATTGGAAAAATTGTTTATTGCATATATATAAAGTGTACTGAAGTCATCCAAAACATAAATACTAAAGATAAGAAAATCCATGTCAAATTCAGACTAGAACTAGAAAAAAGAGGCGACCGCGTGGCGCGAGAGAGAGAAAGGCAGGTGGCAGGCTTGGAGGGTCGGCGCGGCGATGCGTTCGTTTCGTTGCATCATCAGAACGTAACGAGGGCATCTCGCCCACGGCGGCGGCGGCGGCTCGTTCCGCGTGCTCATCGAGGTCAGACGGAAGTAAGAAACGGACCCGGGCCTACGAACGAGGTTAAATCTCTTATCTGGCAGACAAAGCTCGCTCGCGCGCGATGGGTTATTCTTTTCTGTTCCTTCCTCCCTTGTGCAGTCTATCCTCCGCCGTTCCCGGATGCCGGGGCTCTAACCCAAGACGCCGCCGCGCAGCCGTCTCCCACGCGGGTATTGCGAGGGAGCTTCCAGCTACCAACAAACGAGTCGACAAAGTCGGGTAACGAGGAGAGAGGAGGAGGCGGCGGCGGCACGGCCTCGCCCGCGGACACGCGGTCCCTGCCGTTACCTCGAATCGCGGCAACCGCGGAAAGAATTCGGTCGCTCGTGAATGGAGACGCTCTCGGAACCGGAAACCGGCGCCACTCGCCACGATCGAGAGGAAACTGCTGTCGGATATGGCTCGGTGGACTCTTGGATGTCCGTTTCAATAAGCACTGGACGTATTTTAACCCCTTGAACTATTTACGTCTTTCGCAGTTGCGTTGATTAGGACTATTTCGTCCTTAATTATTTCCTCGATGTCTTGAGACGATCCTAGTGTACCAATTGTCCTCGTTCACTTTCATTCCCGTCTTATAAACATCTTAGAAAGGTCCTATGAATGTTCTAGAAACGTCTTAAACGTCTTAGAAACGTTCTATAAACGTCTTAGAAAGGTCCCATGAATGTTCTAGAAACGTCTTACACGTGTTAGAAACGTCCTATGAACGTTCTAGAAACGTCTTAGAAAAGTCTTAGAAAGGTCCTATGAACGTTCTAGAAACGTTGTAGAAACATCATAGGAACGTCTTAGAAAGGTCCTATGAACGTTCTAGAAACATCTTAGAAACGTCCTGTGAAAACGGCCATCGCTAATTGTTAATTGAACGTTTAGCCTGTGGACAGAGGGCGAGCGTCGCGCCGATTTACGTCGGTAGCACAATCTGTTAAGTGGCATGCCGACGACGACGACGAGGACGACTCGATTAAAGAATGAAGTTTGAACGTTCATTGAAGGCAGATTGTTAGCCTCGGAGGGAAAAAAATGAACGACTGCGGAGGAGTGCGAGAGGACTGCGAGACGGCAGATGGAAGAAAAGAGAGAATAGAGAGAGAGAGAGAGAGAGAGAGATAAAGAGAGAAAGAGAGAGGGAGAGAGGGATGAAGAGAGAGAAGAGAGGGAGAGAGGGAGAACGGCGCACCTGAGGTACAATTAAATGAAGAGGACACCGCCCACCGATAGCAGCCGAGATAAGTTCCCTTGGCGAGTGATTAAATTTTAATCCACTTCTAATTAGATTTTTTGTGAAGCCGAACGCAAGGGCAAACGGCCGGGACCATTCCGGGAAGACAAGCCGGGGATATACCCCCCTCGCACCCTCTCTTCCATTCTCTCTCTCTCTTTTTCTCTCTATTCCTTTCCTTGTCTCATCCCGCCGCGCTAAAAGGATTTATTTTAATCGAAAACTTTTTATCGCGGGGCCGGATTCGTTTGTCCGATATTTTAATGTCGTTAACACTAATTCCGTGGACGGTCGCCCGGTGCCGGCGCCGGCTACAAATGAAACATCCGCGAGAGCATTCTTTTGAGAATTCCAAAGCGGAGCGCTCTCTCTCTCTCTCTCTCTCAAACCCCGCTTTGATCGTTAATACGAAAAGTTCGTGTTTTCGATGGGACAAAAGAGGAGAGACCTGGTGGAAGAGAGAGAGAGAGAGAGAGAGAGAGAGAGAGAGTCGTGTCTGCGAGCTGAAAGGGGTAGCAGTCCACTTTAAAACGCCTTCGCCCGCCGCCGAGCGTCGGTTGACGAGACCTTAAACTCTTTTCCTCCTCCTCCCCCAACCCCCTCCCTCCCTCCTACTCCTCCCCGATGAAGACAATTTCCGGGGATTCTCAAAGGGACCCGGGAGCCCTCGCGGAGTGATTGACAGAGATTAACCGACGCGGTGCTCTCTCGAGGAGGAGGCGCGCGGCGCGCGAGCCTCTTCGACCGATGCCCTTTGGCCTTTCCGCCGCCTGTTTACGTTCTTTGTCGATGCCAGACCACTCTCTCTCCCTCTCTCTCTCTCTCCTCCGGAGACACAATGTGCGCGCTTCTTGCGGATCTTCGCGGCGAATGCTTCAAGCTCGTTATTACGGTTCGCGAGTGTTTCTTTTCGCTGGCTGCGTTTGACGATTGACACGGCGGTCTGTTTGTCGAAGGGTAAGGGCTTAGGGATGATGGTGTGTAAAATGAATCAAGTAGATTAATTGTTTGTTGTAAACTGAAGGGTATTTTGTTATAAAGCGAATGCTTATTTGTAACAAATTGAATGCCAATTGGTTACTAACTGAATGTTAAATTGTTACTAACTGAATGCTAATTTGTTACAAGCTGAATGTTAATTTGTTACAAACTGAATGCTTATTTGTTACAAACAGAACTACGCTGATTGCTGAATATTACGTAAAACGGATAAAAAAAATTGGATATACGAGAGTGTTGATGTTTTTGGTATAGTTTGATCAGGTTTTGATTTGGATAGCATTCCAATTGTTTCTATATTTATGTCTTAATAATCACTTTTCAATTAATAATAATAATAGATATTTAAGTGTATTTATTATCGATTTCAAGTTACAAGAAACTATTAGATTATTAATTTCGCAAGGTTTTATTTTAGATTAAGGTTCCGCATTATTGCATAAGGATTACATGTCACCATATTATTGTAAAACGATTGAAAATATAAAAAGAAATGTAACAATGAAATTCGGTATTAGACTTTCAATTTTATTTTTTGACAAAAATTAATATATAACAATAACATAATAAGTATGAATAAATATATTAAATGTAGTAAAAATAAAAGGAATAAACCAAAAAATTTAACAATACAGTATTTTTAAACCTAGCAAAATTACTAAAAAAGAACAATTTACCTTTTCTGTAATTCCTGTTTCTTAGAATCGTCTTGAAAGATTGTTATTTCACATAAAAGTCCGCGTTATATTAATAATGATAACAGCTAAACCAGGAGAGACGAGAACATTGTCTGAAACTGATTGCAAGGCAGACGTATGAACTACCACCCGAGAGCACTCGGCGCGGCACACTCTAACGACGCGAAATTCTTCTCTATTCTTCCAGGATATGCTCCCCGTCTCAAACAAAGAGTAGGTACAAATAGCAGTAATAAATAGTTGCTGCGCGCCGCGTCCATTGTATACAAAACAGTTTGAATGCATCCGCGGTGGCAACCGACTCGCAACCGTTTCTTGAATTCAGCGAAAAATTGTTAGAACTATTGAACCGCCAGAGACGTCGCAATGAAATTATTATTAAAAATAATTTGGAAAATAGTTCTTTCTAAAAATTAATAACTTCGCAATCGAATGGTGACTCCGAGTCACCGCTATGATTATTCTATTACGTACTAAAATCATTTTTGGAACAATAAAGTTTAGATTTAAAAAAATCATTAAATAGTAAAACTGTTGCTACGAGTCGCAAGAATCAATTTCGTATCCATAAAAGTACACTGTATTGCATACTATAGAAATACTATAGATCAGGAAAATTATATCATATTTACAGTTAAAATCGCTTCGAGTGCAAAGGGTTAATATAAAATGCTTGGCCGGTATCTCGCGCGCGGCGTCTATCACCCGTAGCTGGTACGAGCCGTCGGAACACGATAGAAACGGTCGAGTTCGCATAGCCCTGGATAGGGGCTGGGGGAGTCTGACGTGGACGAATCGATGGGCAAACAAACGACGGATTTGGCTGGTTTCCTTTGGCCGGGTTTGGGCAAGCACCCGCCGAACGAACGAACGAACGAACGGACCCCCGTCTCCTGCGCCTGCCCGCTCGGACGCCGTTACCCCGTGGTCCATTCTACTTTGCATGCGCACATTCTGCCAAGCCCCATGGACCGTCGTACGTTCGTTCCGCCGTCGGATTCCACAGCGGGCATCGATGATTCCGTGCCGCGGCGTAGGCACCGAAGCGCGCCGGGTCCGGGGCCCTCGCCCTCGCCCCCTTCCCCCCCTCTGGTCAGCAGTTACCGCAAAGTCGGTTCTATTCTCGTAGGGTCGAGGCGAATCCCTGCGCGCAGCCAGTCAGCCAACAAGCCATCCGAGAGCTAACCGTGGCCGCCGAGCCTCTAATACCCTGTACCCCTGCCGGCAACTCCTTGCACCCTTTCTCAAACCTCTCTCTCCCTACCTCCTTTTCCCTCTCGTCCCTCCCCTCTCGCCGACCTCGACTCGCAGCCATTCTCTTAATTAAATTAGCCGGTCGGAATTAGCAATTTCAGATTAGCGGTCTCGTCAACCCTTGCTCCTCCCCGGCCGCCTGGTACCACGGTCGAACGGAATCGCCCCGCTAATAACCGAACTGTTATCGAAAGGTTATGTTAGGTTATGTCGGGTTACGCGCGATGATCGTGTCGGTGCTCGACCGACCCCGAAAAATCAACTGCGCGCCGCTCCGGTGCTCGACCCCCGGATGAAACGTAAACACTGTCGCGCCACCGCTTCTCGAGAAATAACCCGATGATCGAGGGGGAGGGAGGGAGGTAGGGAGGGAGGGAGGGAGGGCTGTTTGATCGAACGGGCCGGTGTGCCTTCGACGAAAAACAGGCGACGCCGGATGGGCAGAGTCAAAGTCAATAGGGATCGGGAGTCGAGGCACAGTCGCCGGGACAATGGACCGGATAGTCCTTTCTTCCTTTCGCCGCCCGGGGGCTTCTCCTCTGGCAGCGAAGGACCCACGGCTGGCGCGGGACGGAATATGGATCTTCGTCGAGGACGATGCCACCGGTGGATTGCTCTTCGATGCTCTTCGGTGCTCCACGGAGATGCTCGAAGCGATGCCCGCTTTAATTTCGTTCGACTTATTTGCGGCGGGGGTGTTTGCCGATGCCGGAAATGGTGATGGGTAATGTCTGACTTTCTGTGATCCGTTTTGCGATATGATAACTTCGTGGCGTTTGTAAGGATTACGGTTGTTGTTTTTTGATGCTTTTGTTCTTTGCGCGCTAGGTGTTTTTTTGTTAGGTTAGGGTGTCATCGAATAAACAGTTGGTAGAAAGGGTTATCGAGACAATTTAAATGGGAGAGAGAGAGGGAGAGAGAGACGAGAGAGAAAATTGAAAGTAAGAGAGAGAGAGAGAGAAAGAGAGAAAATTGAAAGTATAAAGAGAGAGAGAAAGAGAGAGAGAGAGAGAAAATTGAAAGTATAAAGAGAGAGAGAAAGAGAGAGAGAGAGAGAAAATTGAAAGTATAGAGAGAGGAAGAGGGAGAGAAGAGAGAGGGAGAGGGAGAGAAGAGAGAGACGAGAGAGAAAATTGAAAGTATAGAGAGAGCGAGAAATAGAGGGAGAGAAGAGAGAGACGAGAGAGAAAATTGAAATTATAGAGAGAGAGGAAGAGAGTGAGAGAGAGAGAATACAGAAAAGAGAGAGAGACAGCTGAGAGAGAGAGAGAGAAGAGAGGGTGAGAGAAGGCATCCGAGCGTCGTTACCGTCGTTTACACGCACCGTCAGTCAACGGAGTTGGCCCCGATGGTGCTCGAGAACTCACCGTTGCATTTTAGATGTTGCACTCGCGTGCACCGTGCCAAGCCCGGTCTCTAAATCATGGGCGCACCGGAAAAGATTGACTGCCGCTTTTCACCGTTTTCCCATTCGGAGCGCCTCTCTCGTTCCTCTTCCAGGCGGCGCTCCCTCGGCATCATATTTAATACACAGCGCCCAGTCACGAAAGTTTACGCGCGCCCGCTGAATGTCAAATATTTAAAAAAGACACAGATTCCAACGCCGGGAAAAATGCGCATCCTTTGGAAAAAACGAAATTTAATACTATTTGTAAAGCGATTTCTTTTTCGTAGAATTGTTTCCAGCAGTTTCGCGTTTAAACGTGGATAATTATTGGAAGCGCAAGGATTTTAAATTGTTTGTTGATTCTGGATAGTTCGATTATTTTATTTATTTATTTATTTATTTAAATATTGTTTAGCACAGTTTCATTTGTGGTACTGATTAAACTTTGTGAAATTCATTAATTTTTGTTTACTAATTTAATGTCAATAGAATCGTGGCAAATTGTTTAGTTATTGATAATTGAACGGTTCTATTTATATATCGGTTTTATAGTATTCGATTGTCATGTGATTATAATAATAATAATGATAATAGTACTAATCATTTTTTAAGATTGACTTTATTTAATATTAATTTTATTTAATATTATCTGTATTTAGTCCACTGCCTGCCACAATGAAAAAAATCAATAACATTATAAAAATATCTACAAATAGTTTCAATAGCTAACTACGCACCTAAATTTCAATTCTGACAATTAAATCTCGATAATAAAAATGTTAACCTCAAATTTCACGTTAAAGTCGTTCAACACCTGCGAAACGACAAACTCTGTGAATTCGCAGGCCAGGATGTGGCAGAGTGGCAGAGTGTAAAAATGTCGACGCCGGTAACACGAGACCGCCGGTACACAAATCGTCTTCGGCTCGCTCCTCTCCGTCCCTCGGCAGCCAGTTAGTCGCGCGTCGAATTCGCGTTCTTCCTCGGCTACCGTGCAGAGGCACTCGTTATCCGATATTATTACCTACTAATACCCGGAGGTTCGACTGCCGCCGCCGCGCGCGCGTTCGAAGAGAGTACTTAGTAACTCTAGATCCGGCAAATCGGATCTACTCGAACCACCCCCTCGCGCGCGCTCTGTGTTCTTCGGTACCGCGACCCGGGCTCTCCTGCATCCCGCATCGCGGCAATCCCTGATCCGGCGAATCCCGATTTTCGATCGCGAGCGATCGATCGGAACGCGCGCGGTCCCGAATGATATGCGCCAGTCATTCCCAAGAAAATTAGATGAACTTTGATGGCGTTCTCGAACCCGCCCCATGTGCACCGGGTATCGCGGAGCCATTAGCGCGATCATTAGAACTCGGATCTGGCGCCGGGGCTATGAAAATGGTCCGCGTCGATGCCGAATGCTAGGTGTCGAATAGAGAGACGTTTTACTCATTTACTCAATTTTAATAATTTTGGTTAATTCATTTGAAAACATTTGACGATGAAGTGCATTGTCATAGATGTTTCAAAGGGTGATTTAATAATTAGATCCTGTTAGTTTTGTGGAATAAAATGGCGACTAGGGAAAGTAGAATTTTTTTATCTATAAGTTTTTTTATCTATAATTATTTATTACCATAAGGTTTAGTTAGCTGTTTGAGTATACTCGTCAGTGAAGAGACGATAGTTTATAACGAGTATATTCGGCACAGGGGAATGAGAATGTTTTATACTATGATGACATTTTCTGCTATGACAATACTACACAGTCTCCACAGGCGAGATGCTATCTTCGTTAGAGTATCCCGAAACCAGCGCAGGAAAAAGACGTTTACGGTTAGCCGGGCGTTTTGCGCGGCTGACGGGTTGCGTCTCGCGGTTGCGATGCAAGTCGCGCCGAGTCTTCGGCTGCGGCCGGGTTGCTAACCGTCGCCTGCCCGGCCATCCCGGCATTCCTCATGGGGAACCGGCCCGGGTAAGGGAGGGTCGAGAGCCGTCGCATCAAAGATTCACCGGCTCTCACGCGCGGCCCTCTGCGGATCCGCCGCAACCTCGCGCCGACCCTAAATCCGCGCGCGCCCCTCTCTCTCTCTCTCTCTCTCTCTCTCTCTCTTCGCGGAGTTTCGGGTCTCCAGACTTAATGCGACCGGCCTCCGCTATTATATACTTGTCACCGTGGCCCTCTCCCTCCTCTTCCCCTTCCCCTTCCCCTTCTCCCGACTACGTCGCTCCCTTAACTCCTTCCCAGGAGGGTTGCCAAGTTTTCCGCGTTATCACTGGCCTCCGCGTAACTCCCCTTCCCTCTTTCCTCCTCCTCCTCCTCTCCTCTCCTCCTCTTTCGCTTCCAACCCTTCTCGAACGGCAAACTATCGCGAACTGGGTTATCCGGGCTCCCGCGCGACGCGCCGTCGCTCAAGATCGTTTAAAAGCCGAGCCGCGAACGCGTTCGACCGGCTAATTTTCGTACCGAATTGGGACTATTGGTTTCCATTCAAGCTGGGGGGTGGGATAGGGGGATGATTGGAGGTGGAATGTCAAGGTTATGGCGAGGTTTAAGGGATGAAGGTTGCGTTTGGTGTAAATGGTAATGTTTGTTGGTTGTTATTTAGTTGATTAGTTATTTAGTGATTAATGTTCGCCATATAAAAATCAATGCCAAATAAACGATCTTAGACAAAATTACGGGAGTGTTGTCTTTGAAAACAAGCTTAAACCATAACCTATCATTTCGGTAACTAACCTATCAATGAAACCATGACCGTAACCTGAAACAAACATAACCATAACCTAAAACAAACATAATCCTAACCTAAAATAAACAAAACCATAACCTAAAACAAACATAAACCTAACCTAAAATAAACAAAACCATAACCTAAACTTATAAACATTGGTAATAAATACAACCTGAATATTGCAATAATTAAACTAAACGATGTAACATTAAAAATAAACGAAATAATACGATAGAATCATATCAGAAAATGATGTTCGCGTCGAGACACAGTTCACTGAAATATTCTAGTAACTCACGATTAACCCCCCGGCTGTATCCGCGCGAGTAAGAGCTCTAATCCAAACACGATTTTCCCGGGGCAAACGAATCGTCGGAGCGATCCGAAGTCGATTTATTACTGCTTGTAATATTAGCTCCGAAACGGAGTCCCGGCGGCGGCCGTAATCAGAGCTTATCGTGTCGCATAATAATCCTAATGAAACGGGAGAGGGAGCCCCCGGGTCCCCGAAGATGAATGCACAAGGAAGGATAATTAATTGACGAGCCTTCGACCCCCGCGCGCTCTTCGGCGCCGTTCTCTGTCGCGTTTCCTTTGGCACGCGGGAAAAACCGTGAAAACTCCTCGCCTAATCGAAATGCTCGCCGTTTCTCGCCTTTGTTAGCTATAGTCCATTGTTACATATAGTTACGATGTAAGGAGAAAACTATCCAAACAGTCCTCCATTATACCTCCTTTCGAATAATAAATAAATATTTCACTAAATCACATATTCTCACAATTTGTAAATAAATATGTTATTATATTTTTTAATACTAATAAAAAGGACAATTTATCTATTTATAAACAAAAATCTAAAAAACAATTGCTACTAACATCACTATCTTCTTTACCCCTTCGATGATCTAGAATTAGCCATGATAAATAAATAAGTAATTAAATAAATAAACAAATAAATAAATAAATAAACAAATTTTGTTTATAAATCTACAAAAGCACCGTCGCCGTTTAGCTTACAGGCGTTGCACGCGCGGTTTTAATTAAATGCAACGAATATGTAATTGCATCGTTCGAATCCTCGCGTCGCCGTTAAATATTCCATCGGGAACGTCGACCGCGCGACGTCGCTGGCCCGTTTTAGGTCGGCCGGACAAAACATTTTGTTAATAAACCGCGGACGCGGGACGCCCGAAGCCCGGGGTTGCCGAGCACGCCACGGAATGGATCTCGCTGCGCGCGGAGGGAACGTGTTATCAGCTCTCGTTTTTCTACGCTTTTTGATAATTAACGCTGGCCGAGTGATTGGTACACGAACGGGGAAAAAAATATCGTATTTATTGGCCGGGGCTGTGAGTGATGTTTCATTTCGTTTCAATTCCGTGTCGCCGGACCAACGGGAACGCTGTCTGGCTCGATCCGATACGGGATCTATAGGGTGCCTGTATAACCCCTCTCTCTCTCTCTCTCTTTTTTTTATGTATACATTTTATGTATAGCATACTGTATATACCATAGCATAGTACAGTCTAGTATGGCCTAGTATGACAATGTATACCATAGTATGGACTAGTATGACATAGTATACCATAGCACAGTATAGTCTAGTATAGCATCGCATAGCATAGTATAGCATAGCATGGCATAATATAGCATAGCATGGCATAATATAGCATAGTATACAATAGCACAGTATAGCCTATTATGGCATAGTATAGTATAGCATAGTCCAGTAGAACCTGGTATGGTATAGTATAGTATAGTATATAGCATAGTAAAGTGTAGCAAAGCACAGTATAGCCTAGTATGGCATAATATAGCATACTATATTATAGCATAGCACAGTATAGTATAGCATAGCACAGCATAACATATAGCATAACATATAGTACAGTACACATAAAATAATTCCGTCAATTTTCTAACAATCTCCTAGATTAAAACAAAAAATTACCTAGATTTTTATCATGGTCGTCGAAGCGTTAACTAAAAATCGGTGATGATGCGAGGGGGTGGGGGGGGGGGGGGGGTGCGTCGACGGGGAACGGTCGGGTAACACCGACCGCGCGCGAACTTTCGCAGCCGTGGATTTTAAAGCGTGCCAAG
This sequence comes from Augochlora pura, assembly GCF_028453695.1. Lineage (NCBI taxonomy): Eukaryota > Metazoa > Arthropoda > Insecta > Hymenoptera > Halictidae > Augochlora > Augochlora pura. The sequence goes on from NC_135781.1 coordinate 2,033,897, forward strand.
GTAAAAGCGAGTTCGAATCGGCCGCTTGAAAACTCGTAGCGCGCGCCCCGCTTTGTCTGACCAAAAGGCACGGCCGTGCCGCCCCGCTCTACTTCGCGTTAATTCAATGCAAAGATAAAGAGGGGAAACTCTAGCCGTGGAGGGTGAGAGGGTGAGAGAGGACGGCGAACGGCGAGGAGGCAAAAGGACAGACCGATCCTTCGAAGTGTCTTCTCTAACTACCTGCGACGAATTAAGGGAGGCCGGCAGCGAAATTAAAAGAGTACCGGTGAAGTAGGGGAGCGGGAGGTAGGGTGGGGGGGAATGGGTTCACAGCACGTTCCAATTATTTGCACGAGCCGCGCGCGAGGATCTGCCCCTGAAAGTGTCGCATACCTTCTCCCTCTTCACCTCTGCTAATTCTTTATTTTCATCAGTCCTTTTTTCTCTCTCTCTCTCTCTCTCGTTCTTTTTCTGTTTATCTCTGGTTTTTTTAGGCTTCTGCTTTTTCTCCTTCTTTTGCTTTCTTTTGCTTTTTATGCGGAACTCAATACGCCGCATAAACTGCGCGCGGATCCTTGGATAAGTCAGCTGAAGAGTAAAGAGAGTGAGAGAAAGAAAGAGAAAGGAAGAGAGTAAAAGAAAGAAAGAGACAGAGAGATAGAGAGAGAGAGAGAGAGAGAAAGAGTGTGGAGGAAGGGGACAACGGCCGGGGATGGAATTTAATTTCAGTAGCCGGCGAATTTCTTAGTAAATCGCGTGCGAGCGCCGGCCGATGTAGAATCCTCGATTTTCGGCGTTGTAGCAATGCCTCGTCCGAGCGAGAAAAAATAAAAAGAGGACGCGAACCAACGAAAGCGGGGATGAAAGATGAGACCTCTCGCTCTCGTGCGCCACACCGAGATGCGACCCCATCCTTTCCATATAATGTACAGTACGTATATAACATACCATCTATATAATACCAATAATAATATCGTAGTAATATTCTAATATTAACATAATATAAAATATTGACATAATATACAAAGCTGATATAATATAATAGCTGATATTGATATATTAATAAACTAATAAATTAATAAATTAATAGTATACTAACATAGTAAAATACGGATATAGTAGATAATATACAGCGATAATACTTAACAAGTAATACATAACACAACATACCATATAATAATTGCATAATAATTATATAATACATAACAATAACAATAATAATAATAATAATAATAAACAGATATTTGCAACCAATCGCAAAAATCTTGTTCGTAAATCATCAACCAATCCCATAAAGTGAAAACAATTATCAAGATTATAGTTATCGCCTGTTACCATCTTCCTGTTTAACAATACATTTTTCTCTACCTGGAAATACTATACCATGCACTTTGCGTAGGTGTCGAAGACTCGCGGCTAAAACGCGTGCGAAGGGATCGCTACGCTACCGTTTCTGCTCCTCGTTTTTCGGCCGTTAAAAGTTACGATTTCGAGGGAACCGTCGGCCCGTAAAACCGGCGTTCGAACACGTAGCCCCCGGGCCGTTCGAGCACTGGAGAGGGGAGGGGGAATCCCTACCGGAAGCGGTCCGGGGTACTTACACGGCTCGTAGATCCGCGTCGACCGGAAGACACTAGGCGGCGGCTAAACCGCGTCGTCGACGGTGGATCGTTTTGCGGGCTCTTTTTCCACCTATCGAGGGAAACGAGACTTTGATGTCGCCGCGATTCGAAAACAATCGACGGCATACGTTTCCGCGGGATATCCTCGACGCGTAATCCGCTCCACGGCCCGTATGGTAATAAGAGTGTCTCTCTCTCTCTCTCTTTCTCTCTCTCTCTCTTTCTCTCTCCTCTCCTATGTCGGCGGCTGAAACCCGCGTTCGGGAAAGCTGCTACTAAATTCATGCAAACTGGGACAGGTTGAAATATCGTCGCGCGAATATATCTTCCTTTGCATTTAGCGGGTCAGGGTCGTATATCGGGATTTCTTCGCGCGGCGGGAGGTGCGGGCGGCAACGGGGAAAAATGAAACTTTTGCCACCTTATCGGCATCATTCCCGGCTCCAGTCTGTTACGCGATTTAGAGTTCGGGTTACGAATTACCTCTCGAGCCGGGTTTTCTAGGTTAGGAACCGACCGGGGTCTTTCGTTTTAAAAAGGGACGATGTCTTTGCTTCGAAATTGCCTTGCGAGGGTTATCTGATTTTTTATTTATTAGTAGGCTTTTTTAATGGTTAGTTCATACTATAATAGCGCTTTGGGTATATTTTGTTGAATATTTTCATATATCATTTTGAGAAATTAAAATAAATCGGTCAATGACATCGTGGGGTTTGTGAGATAAAAAGGCAGAGATTCAGATGATTTTTAAAATATATTCCTGTGGAGCAATTTTTATGCAACTTAGCTTAAATGAAAGCTAAAAGTGTCTTCTTTAAGATAGTCTATATAATATTCCACTATAGCAACAATATCATTCTAGAAAAATAAAAATCAACCAACCACTGACATAATGCTATCCACAAGACGAAAAGCCAAATTTCAAAAGAATATTAAAATACGTTCCCGTACAGCTACATCTCCCCACCATAGCTCAAACGAAAGCTAAAAGTGTCTACTTTAACCTCTAAATCACACCGAAACTCTATAATAATTCCTCACGGTACAATATCTTCTCCCAAAGAAACCGCTCGGACGGATTTATTGCAAAACCTTATTTCTCTCATTCACACAGTCTTATTCCTCCACCCACCCACAAACGACGATTGCCATTGGCCCGAGCAAAAAGCGATTAACTCCTCCCTATTCCGAAAAATCTTCCGGGGCATCTCCGATCGGCCGGAGGCATATCCGGCGCGAGTGAGCGATGATAACATTCCCGCGAAGTAGTTCGTACCAGAGCCGCAGCAGCAGCAGCTACCCCCCTCCCCAACCCCCGCCCCAGACATCGGTTCGCGGCGGATAAATGACAGCCTGTTAGAGCCGGCAAAAGACTCGAGACGAGGGGCTGCCTCCTCCCGAGGGGTTAAACGAGAGCGGCGGAGCGAGCGAGAGACGGAGTTGCGAACGATCGGGGGGGCGGGGGGGGGGGCCGAATCGCCGGCATCGCTCTCAGTCGGAATCAGAGATAAAGCTGGGAGGAGGGGGTTCGAAGCGCCGCAACAGAAAAACATTGGGGCATCGTCGCGCGGCCAGCTGGATCGTTCAACAGCTGCGGCTCATCTGAATAATCCGCGCGGGCGCGCCTCTCGCCGCGGATGCAATTGCGGGTCAAAAAGCGTAATAATCGATAATTAAAGGGACGTTTTAAAGCCCCGGCCGGGGGTCGAACGAGGGACACAGAAGGAGCGAGAGAGGCAGACAGAGAAAGAGTGAGAGAGAGGGAGAGGGAGAGGGAGAAGGGTGCTGATGGCGGGTGGCAATGAAAGCACGTGTCCGCGCGGAAGCGATCGCGAAGCGGTTCCGCGGCGGGTGAATTGCGCGCAGGTGTCGGTCCGCGGATGACGACGGCAGAACCGCGTGACGTGCCCGGGGACATCAATCATCGTCGATGAATTCGGTGTCCCGAAAGTAATAATGGCATTAAGTGGCTAGGGGGCCGGGGATCTCTCTCCTCCGCGGTATGAAACGGCCGCGGGAGCTTAATAAATTGTGGCGGCGACCCCCGCCTCGTTTTTCATCGGGACGACGCGATTTTTCTCGGCGGCGCCGCCCGACGTCGCGGTCTATTTACGATTCAGATGTTAAATGGAATCGAAGACCCGCTCGAGGAGACCGATCCTGTTCATCATGCCGCGCGACGAGCCGAGGGGAAGAGGGACGGTCGTAATTCGTTGCGACAACATCGCTCACCGAATTGAGAGACCTTCTCCCTTTCTCCCTTTCTCTCTCTCTCTCTCTCTCTCTCTCTCCCTCTCTCTCAGTCTCTCTCCCTCTCTATTTTTCTCTCTTTTTTCTTTTTCTTTCTCGCTCTTTGCTTTTCCGCGTTATTAAATATCGATACGTTTAACCCTTTGGTTATAAAAGACATATATATGGATGTTGCAAAAATGTTTAAAAATTTAGCATTGAGATATTCCTCAAGTCATTAGAAACAACTTTTTCCTTTGCAACAATTTTATCCGAGGTTTCGTTAATGAGTTATTAACGAAAAACATTGACCAATGAGAGACGAGCTCCGTTAATGCGAGACAGCCGAGTCAATACGAGCGGCGAAGATCTATTCTGCTGGAAGAATAAGGAGCTGCGTATACATTTAACTATGCTTCGAGCAATATTTATGAGTTATGTCGAGGTTATAAATATTTCTGAGATACGAATAAATAAAATATAATATATACTGTAATAATATTATATATTAATATATAATACCGTATAGTTATACTATATCTAATATATATTATATGCAACATAACAATACACAATTATAAATATACATACAATACCTATTTATTGTATAAGTATATTATATACACTATATTAATACAATAAATAACATGATCGATTACGTGGTTCGAGGGCCAGATAGGGGTCGCAAAAGTAATTCGACTGTTTTATGGTTATCGGATGGTACAATTATCGCGGGTAGTCCTCCCGATTTGTCCTGGCGTTCTCAGTGGAGGGACATTCTTTCCGCTGGTAAGCAAGCACGGAGAGCCGTTCGACAGTGGACGACCCCATCAATTCGGACCACTCCGCAAATAACGTCATAAGATAGACCATCGAGGACGTTCTTCTTCTTCCTCGCGTTATGTACCGGGTGTAGAAAATATCGGAGGAGGGACGACCGTTGGAAACGACCGGCGTTCCTGTACGATAACATCCGCGAATCTCTCACTCCCGCCTCCCTCTCTCCCTCTTTTTCTGTTTTGCTGTCTTTTATTGCCGTCCCCGCTCTCTCTGTCTTCCTCACTATTTTTTGCTGCCCCTTTCTCTCTCTCGCTATCTTTCTCTCATTGTCTCTCGTTGTCCTACTGCCTCTCTCTCTCTCCCTCTCTCTCTCAATGTTTTTTACTCTTTCTCTCACTCTCATACTGTCACTCTCTCTCTCTCTCTCTCTCACTCTCATACTGTCACTCTCTCTCTCTTCCACTCTCTCTCTCTCGTCGTCTATCTTTCTTTCTCCTTCTGTCTCCTTCTCCCTTCTTCCCCCTCTCCCTCTCCCCCCTCTCTTCTTCCACCCGACATCACCCCTTCCCTCACCCTCTTTCACCCGCTGCTCGCCGCACGAGACCGAGGATACGCGGGATGGGTCGAAGAAAATAGTGGATGTGAGCTATCGGTGATTCCCGGAACATAAATCGACATGTACTTACCGAATTGCTTCCGAATCGTTCCTTTATATCCCCTGCTACCCCGAGTACCTTCTAGAGCCGGGAGAGAGCTTCTCTCCTACGGCATCCGCCGGCTGCTGCTTGCAGCTGGCTAGGTCCTCTCCCCGGATCTCTCCGCAAGTCGTAGTAGATACCGAGCTCGGCTACACGTTCCGTTACATGGCCGCCTCCTTGTCGCGGATTAGTCTGATCGATCTGTCAAATCGCTCGCTCTCCTTCCACCCTTCTCCTTCTTTCGTCCGTCGTTTTCTCCTTTTCACCGCTTTCCACGCTTGTTTGCAATGGTATTTCCAAGATGATATCTTCGGCGAACGGATCCGCGAGGACTGGTTCGCTGATGCTGCTGCTACTGCTGTTGCTGCTCGGGAGATCGAGAGACGACGCGGCTCGGACGCGATACACTGGCTACTCGATGCGTGGGAATGCAGAGGGAACAGGAAGTGGTTAGGATACCGAGGTTATGATTGTATTAGAAGTGTTGTTGCAGAATAAATTTATAAATTAAACAATCCTTTCATCTGATAAACAATTTTTCGAACGGGGGTAGGTTAACACCATCTTCATCTTTTTTGATCATGCAATAATACTTCAATAAAAAATACTAAAACATACTTCAAACCTCCCTGATTGTAAACCACGCGCAGCACAAATTATAAACAAATTATTTTTAAGTGGATGCAAAATGCATCAATATGCAGCACCAAGCGCGGACGAGTTGATTTCGCCGTCGTTCAGCCGCCCCGTTCGAACGGGGGTTGATTAGTTTTTTAATAACAATTTCGATTAGTTAAATTGCGCTATTTAGTTACGTTCACCGTGAACAAGTTTTACCGGAAATTGACCGTCACGGTGAGCACAATACGCGGAGAAAATTAATTGCTTTCTGAAATGGTTCGGGCACCGTACGACAAGCAGGAGGCCGGTTTTCCTCATTTTCCGATTCTGATGGAAATTTTAATCGCGACGCACAGGTTTGTTTATACAAAATGAACTATGCCGTTTCACCGTCGGCGGCGTTACGATTCTAGGTAATTTCATCGTTCTCTATTGTTTTCCCCGTTTCGTTTTCCTTCTTTTTTTCCTTTTTTTTTTTATATTTCGACAGGGCAAATTGTGTCGGACGACGCGCGTTTCATAAATTATTCAATATTCGACAGCGCATTGTGCCGCGCGCGGCGTGTGTTTGCCGGGACGAAAAATATGTAGATTGTGTAAAACAATGCGTCTCGCGTGCACGGTTTCATTCACGATGGAATTACTTTTGGATAGTGACGCGACGGCGCATAGTGATCCGGCTTGAAAAATTCAGTGGACGTTTAATCCGGCGGGGGGGAAAGTTGACTTTTCTGAATCGATAATTGCACTCTTTATACTGCTTGAATACATGCAATAATTTAAACAACAAAAATAATTATCATATATAAACATTGATACATTAATTATATTACAATATATATATATATATATTTATTATATAATGAAAATTTAATTACCCAGTCGTTGATTTATAGGTTAGAATCGATCGACAATCAAACACAAAATTTCTCTACAAAGCAACGTTAATCTGCGTCTTCGTCTTCGATTTTACAATTCGACATAAAAGTTAGTGATTCGCGTTAACATTCGCGGCTCGCGGTGAAACGGAAACAGCACCGTCGAACAGACGCATTAGTCACGGGTGACGGATAATCCGCAACGAATACAAAGTTTACCTTGTTTCAACCGGTAGAAATGCAATTGGCCGTGCCTTTCAAAGGTGAAATCGAGCGCAAAATATGACGCGCGCACTTTTAACCGTCGACACACAACGTATCGCATAGCTAAACACGAAACCACCGGCTGCGCATTGGATCAAAAAGCTTTCGTTATACGAGGATCAATTGTATTTTATCCTCTATCAAAATCGGTTCTACCCAAAATTCGTTCGAATTCTTCCGGAAAAACAAATCCGCCGCTCCCCCCCCCAAAAAAAAACCCCCCCCCCCCCCCCCCCCCCCCCCACCCCTCCCACGCACACGAACAAACACCCGACAAAACGCTCCATTCTGAATGTACTACATTGCCGCCAACGATTTCGAGGTTTATTATTCTCTAACGTCGCGAGAAAGAAACTCGATCATCGGTGGTTCTGTGTACAGTTTGTTGGTTATTTTACTGGTGATTTGTTGGTGGGACGAGGAGGGGTTTTTTTTTTTGTAAAATGGAAATGTTTAGGTGGATGACTTGTGTTAGTGGTTTGGGGATGTTTATGCAAAATAGGAATGTTTTTAAGTGTTTTATTTTGCAGTATTTTTATTTTTAAGTGTTGTGTTTTTCAGTGTTATATTTTTCGATTAATTTTATTTTTCAATATCTCGATTTTTCTATCTTATATTTTTACATATTTTAATTTCCCCATATTATATTTTTCAATATTTTAAGTTTTCAATATTTTAATTTCTCAATATTATATTTTTCAATATTATAGACTTCAATACCGTAATTGTTCAATATTTAAATTTTCCCATATCTTAATCTCTCAATATTTTAATGTTTCAATACTATACCATATTTCCGAATGTTACAGCTTTAAGCATTCTGTTTTTAAATATTGTTATTTTTAAGGATTATATTTTTAAGTATTTTCATTTTTAGATATTACATATTACAATATTGTAGCAATTTACTTGGCCACCCACCCTCGCCTCAAGACGCAAACCCCCAATTAATTCCTTAAACATCCAAATCACCCAAATCAGCCGCAATATCATCGACTTTCCATACATATACGATATTTCCGCCGAGCGTCGCGATATCGTAGGAACTAATTTCGGCTCGGAGCCGTCGTGCAACCTGCCGGCATCTCGCGGCCCGGCGTCCGCTCAAAGGAATTTTTTCGACCCCCTATGGAGGCGGGGGGGTTGTATGGAGGCGCAACTATCCGTCGGTCATCGAGCATCGAATAGCAGCATTGCGATCGCTTTTGCCGGGGCTGGACAGTGATTGGTTCGTCTCGCGTATCAAAACGCGCGTCGGGACGGCCGGGGCCCCGCGTGTGTACGCATACCGGCGGCGCGGTCGCACGCTCCGGATTCCAGGCACTCCCCCCCACGGCGGAGCTCTCGAAATGAAACTTCGGTGCCGCGGCCGGGCCGCGCGGCACCGTCGACATTCCCCCGGTGCCTTTATTAAATTGGAATTTAATTGCTCGGCCCTCTCTCTCTCTCTCTCTACGCGGTGCTCTATTACATCGCGTGTGTATTCCGCGCCCCGATGCGAATCATACGTCGGCGGGGGGTAGCGACGCGCATACCTCCTCGCGTTCGAGCGCCCGCGCGCGCTGATTTTTCCTCGATTAACTACGTGTTTGTGGAGCACGGCCGAACAAAAGGGGCACGTGGCCGTCAAACCCCGAACCGTGCCGGGCCCCCTACGGAGGGGATGCGGAGACGATAGGGAGGCGGGGGGGGGGGGAGGACACGCACCCCGGGCAGGGAGACATTTTTAATAAAATCCTCCCCCGGCCGGTTTTGCGTGCGCGCATTTTATTCCGCGACAGCAAATACGCGGAACAATGGGGCGACAATTGAACAAAGCGCGGGCTAAATTACAAAAAATCTCCTGGCTGCCTCCTCCTACTCATCCTCATCCTCCTTCTACTTTTACCGCTTCCTTTCTTTATTTCTTTCCTTCTTTCTCCTTGCTTCTACTGTTGTTGCTTTTTTATTGCATAGCGTTGATATTTTTTCAAATTGCGACGCGCGTGAATTGGTAATGTAATTGTAACTGCGTGTGGCCGAAAGGTAGCCAAACGGTGGCCAAACAGTGGCCGAATGGTGGCCGAAATGTGGACGATTCTTGGACGACACTGCGCGGAAGGGTTGCTCGCGATTGGTGCATTTTTGTGTCAGAGTGTTTTATGCAGTGTGCAGTTAATTTGCTGTTATTGTTTCGCTTTGTTGTTGGGAGGAAATTTGTTATTTTATGTTTAGTGAAATGGGGGATTAGTTATTTAATATAGGTTCGAATTTGGGTAGGTTAGGAGATAGTAATTATTAATTGTTATTGTTTGATTGAATATTATTGTGTTTCTAATGACTGGATATTAGTACGTTTCTAATCATTATAACAATGTATTTCTAATGATTGTAACACAATTCCAGTAATTATGACATTATAATTCTAATAATTACAACCTTATAATTTTAGTAATAATAACATTATAATTCTAATGAGAATTCTATGGATTCTATATATTCCAAATAATAATTTTAATGAAGATTAAAACATTGTTGCACCAATAAGGATGACATAAGAATGATCTTCAAATAACCTCGACAAAACTCATTTTAGAAAAATATTATTTCAATATCTACCAAACACAACTAAGCTCCTAACACCTGCACGGCGCAACAGATTTCACAAACGTCCCAGTGATTACAAAAATCCAGTCGTAAACTTTCCTCACGTCGAGGAAAAGAACCGTCCACAATGGAAAAGGTAGGCTACCGAAACGGGTGAACCGGCGCACCTATCATTATTTCAGCGAACGTATAACAGGGATTCGCTACCGAGGAATATCATACGTGGCCGGCCGGTTGCGTTGATTTACCGCGTTAATTAAGGGCCGCGGATAAACTTCACGAGCAATTAACGGGCAAATGGAGGCTATCCGGCAGTGCCGTGACCGTCGAATTCCCGCGAAGAGCCGACGGAGTGCGAGAGAGTGAGAGAGAGAGACGGTGGTATCGTGCCGGCACCGCTTTTCTCCGCCGAGCAAGAGTAATAGCGACGTCGATAGGTTTTCAGTGTTTTGCTCGTTCCGGATCATTTCCGCGGCCGAACCCCACCACCATTGGCGAACGGGTCCAGTCATTGTTCGAAAGAAACGAGCCAATCTTCGAGCACCGTGACAGGGGACTATTCCTACTGCTTTCGGCTCGCCGCGCGTTTCCAACCTCCCCCCACTCCTCCCGTCATTGAGGAAAATGAGGAAGGGCCACCCGCTGCTTACGTCCGCCCCACGGAGGATCCTTTTCAGGGAGATTGCCGATGAAAAACACCGAGGAACTCGCCGGGAGGAACCGCTCTCCTTCTCTCTCTCACTCTCTCTTTAAGTCGCTCTCTCTCTCTTTAAGTCGTCCTCTCTCTCTCTCTGTGCCTCTCTCTCTCTCTTTAAGTCGCTCTCTCTCCCTCCCTCCCTCTCTCTCTCTCTCTCTCTCTCTCTTGAAGTCGCTCTCTCTCTGTGCCTCTCTCTCTCTCTTCAAGTCTCTCTCAATGTCTCTCTCTCTCTTTGCGCCTCTCTCTCTTTGTGCCTCTCTCTCTTCCTCTCTCTCTCTCTCTCTCTCTTCAAGTCTCTCTCAATGTCTCTCTCTCTCTCTCAGTCCAGAAGGAAACTAGCCGAAAGGAATTGCCCTCTCTTCCTCTCTACTTTTCTCTTTCTCTCTCTCTCTCTCTATTTTTTTCTGCCTCTCTCTTTCTCTCTCTCCGTCCAGAAGGGAATTTCATTAACGACCTTATCCCACCTACTTAAAAAAACATAGAACGTCTCAACGACGGGGGCTATGAACGAGCACCCGGGACCGCGTCCCTCGCGTTTGCCACGGCGAAAAGAAGAGAAGACCGGAGAAAACGCTGAAGCAGAAGAACCCTGATGGGGGCGCCGCGCGCGCGCTTAACCTCTCCCCGGACTTTCACGAAGGAAGAAGCTTCATGAAAGAAAGGAATTATAGGCGAACGCTCCGTTACAGGGATGAAGACCGAGGATTAGGCGGGGACGAGACGCGCACGGACGGTGTATAAGCATTAGGGGATGAGGGGTTCGGTGATGAGGGTGGGTCGAGGCTCTTGATAGGTCTGGTTGGCTGAGATGTTTATATATGATAAATAAATAGAGAGATGTGTAATATAAAAAGATATTGGGGTGAAATACATAATATTTAATATGTAATATTTTTTTAATATTTAACAGGATTGTTTGTTGAAACAATTTTGTTGCAGGTAGGATGTAAGATAATTATGCACTCATTCGGAACATTTTTAGAATGTCTCTTGAATGTCCTATGAACGTCCTAAAAACATCCTAGAAACGTCCTATATTTCATACGTCTTTAAAACAATCTTTAAACATTATTTAAACATACAAATATTCAATAAAATAACAGTACAACAACAAATAAAATACATAACTATTTACCACTTCCGAATAAACATTTAACTATATATTAATTCCATCTCGACAGTATCCTAGCCAGCGTCGACTCAAATTAAACGCCACCGTAACCTTCGACCCTTGAAACAGCGCTAAAATAATTTCGGCCAGGTCTCGTCGCTTGGCCAGACCGCCGTGCGACCGCTCGCCGAGAGAAAGAAAGCCGAACGACGCTGTGAGCCCGATGGGTTGGCTTCTCGAGCGTGATCAACCCGTTCGAGCGAACCGCCGTTGCCGCACCAAGTTGCGGCTAGGTATAGCCGACTATACTCGGTCTTGGCAGCGGCTGGCATCGTCGCCGCCGCTCTGGCTGGCTCCTCGGATGATTCTACTGCCGGTGAGCTTATGCCAGTCAATCCGGGGGACTCGTCTATGCGAGGCGGAACGACCGCGAGTCAAAGCGACCGACGAAACTCATCTCCGATCGCGAAACCGAGACCCACTTTTAACTCGGAATTACCGGGCGCGCGTGCTCCACGTAGCAACGCGACACGGATAGACATCCCCCTCCTACCCGCCCGTGTATCTCCCGGCCCTATTACGTATCAGTGTTTAATTAGGGTGCGGAGATGTAGCTGTTAAGCGGGCGAACACGGCGGCGGAGACGCTGTTGACTCGCTGACACCTTATCGGTAATCGGAAGCCGTCGCATTTGTCTCGGGTACCAGACGGTTCCCTCACGGCCAGATCCCGGAGACGCTGCGCGCGAACAAACTACTTCGGCGAGCACGTGTTTAGGGGAAATTGGTGTTAATCGCCTCTGGATTCGGGATGTTTATGCGTCGGGCGCCCCTACTGCGACGAGATCCTTACGCCGCGTTTCTGCTCGTCTCTTGATACGAAGCGAGGCGAACGTTCCGCCGTGGATGTCCAATTTCTGCGCTCGTTGCGATCTCCGTAGCAATTACTGTGCCATATTTGTACTAATATATACTGGACATATTTCTGTGCTTCTCTCTCTCTCTCTCACACACACACACATGCAGACGTTAAAAGGACGTTCAATTTTAATATACAATATAGATTGCCTATTTTTTAATAACAAAGCGCTTGCTGAGTCGACTGAAATTTCATCACAAAATACGTCGATTATAGTTTAAACAATTAGAACAGTGACTGCAAAGAAAATGCGAAACCATTTATTTTATTAAATAATAAAATGAAAAATATAAAAATCGAATGGTTTAAACATAAATAATATAGAAATGTAATAATTTTATAAAATTGAATGATTGTCAAAGAACCCATATTTTATTAATGACTATGTCAAACGAGTTCGTCGGTAAATAGCGCTCAAAGGGTTAAAGCAGTAGCAAAATCAGTGAAAACTGAGACTCGAAAATGGCGTCGCACGGATCCTCGAAGATCGACGTCTAAATAGTCGTTTCACCGGTCCCAGCGAGAAGTCAGGATCTCGCTGACACCGCCGCTTCGGAACGACCCGCCTTGGCAAGTGACGCGCGTTGGCCGCGTCACCTGGCTGCTCGCGCGGCAGGAAAAAGATGATTCATTCCGTGGGAAAAATTCAAACTCTCGGCGCGCGCATTTACGGCCGGCGCCCGGTAGGATTGATGCGACCCGGCGTCCGACGGTAAATCGCTCGCTGATCGACGATCCCCCGCCGCCGCCGCCAGCCCGTAGGTGAAGAGGGAAACGCGATTTGATAAAGAACGTCATTTTTATTTGCTCGTCCAACGGCAAAGGTATTTCTCACTGGAATATGCTCGATCCCCGCCCCGTACCTCCGCTAACCCTCCCGTGTAGGTCGTCGCGGTTGAGGAGGGGCGGCGGACGTGCCATCTTTGACCCCCATTACCATCCATTTTATGCCGTGTTTCCGCCGTATACAACGGGAATTTTGATTTCGGCGATGGACGACGATACTTCGCTCGCGCGACTTCCATCGATCCTGGCGGAACTAAACTGCGGATCGACGGGCGCGATCGCTTGTATCGCGGATAGCACGCTATCGGTCATCTAAACGATACTCTTAATCCTAACGGAGCCGCGCGGCTGTCGACGGGAATCTCTCCGCGCGATCTTTTATCTTTTCGATTGATGCCGATCGATTCGATGGATTTAGTTCGATTGCTGCGTTGGTTCTGTTAATTTAATTGGTTAATTTATTACTTTGAGTAATTCTAGGAGTATCGATTATATTAATTGAATATTTTGGGTTTATGGTTTAAGTATAATTACAATGTTCGATTTAAAATAATAGAATAATAACTTAACAAGTTATAGCTAAAAATCTTTGTCACGAGTCACACCCCTCAAAATAATATGAATCTGAATTATTAATAAAATAATCTAAAATCACAATAAATAATATAGTAATAATAGAGTAATGAATAATCTAAAAAAATAATGAATAACCTATAAAATTAATTAATAATCCATAGAAACAATAACTAATCCATAAATATAATCTATAAAACTATTAATAAATATTAGCAATAAATTAAGATTCCAGAGACACTAAATATACTTTTTAAACAACATCCTGCATAAAACGAACAAAATTAATTTACCAGAACAGTATACTCATTATCTTCGCTGTTTCATCGGGACTAATATCGTCGATTGTTCGTAAAACGATGATTTTTAATACGAAACCTTATCGAGGGATCTCTCTATTCATTTATTGGCAAACCATGGATATGCTATACATATATTTGCGCATACATTAATTCCCTGGACAAATGCGAAAGGAGGATTGAAATCGAACAGAAATTATAGTTCGGCTTTATTATGCATTCTATTGAAAATGGAATGAAAATTCCATTAAATCTCGTTAAATATTTTATCGTACCACAAATTAGACAATCGCGGACGCTATAAATACGTGAATTCGTCGATCAATAAAATATCGAACAATTCGGATTATGGTTGTACCGATGTATAAATAGCGGATCCAACCAATCTGTTCTATTGGTTTCACGATTAGACGTCGCCAGATTTTGTTTGCTGCGCAATAAGTGCATTCGTGATATGCAACGATGCGTTTTCCAAATATGTATAGTTTATGTAAAAATTGCCATTTTTCGTGTGTCAAAAATACAGGCAATTTTCAAGTACTATGTTTTCAATCTTTTAGATACCATGAACGTTTTTAATTGCATTATTTGGATATATTATTATTATTATTATTAAATTATTATTATTTTGATATTTAATAAAAAATTTGGTCTTTTTAGGAGATATCAATATATTGATGAACCAATATACTAGTATACTGATATATTGACATACTAATTAATTATTACACAATTATTAATATTAATATCCTAATATACCGATATCTTAGTATATTAACATACCAACAAACTAATATACTAATACACTAATATACTAATACACTAATATAATAACATACTAATTCACTAACATCCTAATACATTTCAAACATCGCGCCGCAATGCGAGACTCCCAGCGCACGCGTCGCCTATCCCCACTCCTCCCGTAACTTATCTCCCTGCGAACGCCTCTAGTAACCTTCAACTCAGCACTCATCCCGTCAACGAACGAATGACAGACGCGCGTCACCTTTGCGTTTCTCAGCACGCTGTACAATCGCTTGGAATTGTGCATCGTTGCCAGCTGGCCGGTCACCGGTTTCCGGTTCCGCTAATTTAAACATGCCGGGGAATTATTCATCGCGGCTACCGCCACCCGCGATATCCGGGAATAAAAGTCTCGCGCGCGCGCGCTCTGGCTCCGCGTGTGACGAACTCTCGTCGTGACAAGGTTCGGGCGTTTCATTTAGTAGATGAATTGCACCGCGGCGACCGGCCGCCATCATTATAAATCACGACATAATTACACGGCCACGGGTGGCAAGGGGGCGCGCGAGCGATGGTATATCCCCTCGGCGTTCATGCCCCAACTTGCTCCGAAACCCCGGTCTCGTCGCCACCCTATCCTCTCGAACCCCCTCTCGCGAACGCGCGGCTGGCTGCGCGCGCGTCCACCCCCGTATATAAATGTTTGCGGCGTGTCGCGCTCGATGTATCCGACCTCAGTCGGTTGAAATTCTGTCGAGCATGTTTTCAGGTACGATGATCCGGCGCGCGACGGACCCGCGTCTCCCTCTCTCTCTCTCTCTCTCTTTTTCCCTGCCGCTGGCATGATTAATAATACCCGGAGAGCGTCCGACTTTTCCGCTCTTTGTTCTCTCTCTCTCTCTCTCTTCGACTTCCTTTTCAAGTTTTCGTACGCGGCCGTGTATCGCTGGCTCGGCACCGAAACCGAAAGCGAAAGCGCGGCTTCAATGAAAATTGAAATTTCACGCTCGGCCGGGATAACAGGCGAGGTCGCGGGCCCCCGCGAGTTCACGAAATTTATGTTCATCCCGCGGTTAAAATTCCGCCGTTTGCCTCGGTATAATTCACGTTCCGCCCGGCCAGAAACGGATCCAACATTGTCGCGGTGAAGTGAAGTTCAAACGGGCTCCTCCTCCGCGCTCTCTCACTCGCTCTCCTGTAATAACATTTACATATTTCTCCGCTGAAATTATCCCGTTTAGAGGGGGACCCGCGAATTTATCAGGGATCTCGCGTGACGCCGCTTATAAATCACCGGACTCCCTGCGCCTCTCTCTCTCTATACATAATATAATATATATCTATTTCTCTCCCTCTTTCTTTATCTCGCTATCTCTTTCTCTACCTCTCTGCCTCTTTATGTCTGTCTCTTTATCTTTTTCCATATCTGTCTATCTCTCCGTCTTGTTCTCTAGCTCTCTATCTCTCTATCCTGTTCTCTTGCTCTCTAATCACCGAGTTCTGAAATCATCGAGTTCTGAAGTCATCGAGTCCCGGAGTCATCGTGTGCTCGAAGTCATCTAGTCCGAAATCATCGAGTCCCGAAGTCATCGAATCCCAAAATCATCAATCCTGAAGTCGTGAACTACCGAAGTCATCGAGTAACGAAATCATGAAGCGACGAAGTCATCGAGTCCCGAAATCATCGAGTTCTGAAGTCATCGAGTGCTCGAAGTCATCAAATCCCAAAATCATCGAGTCCCGAAATCATCGAGTTCTGAAGTCATCGAGTGCTCGAAGTCATCAAGTCCCGAAGTCATCAAGTCCCGAAGTCATCAAGCTCCTAAGTCATCAAGCTCCTAAGTCATCAGGCCCCGAAGTCATCGTGCCCCAAAGTCGCCAATCCCCGAAGTCATCGTATCCCAAATTCACCTCGTCCCGATGCGGCCGATAAGTCGACCAGCCAGCAACAATGTGTCCACCGTTATCGCGAGACATCTTACGCACCTCGGGCAGCGCCGGTGTGCAGCCGCGAAAGGAGGAGGCCGGTACCGCTATTTATATGCATATCTTCGCGGTACCTGTCCGCGATAACGATCGGCCATCGGTCATCGAGTATCCCGCGTTCGACAACCATGCTCGGACATCGGAGGCGCGAGGCGTGCATTCCCACTGATTGGAAATATTTTTTTCGCGAGCCACCGGCTGCCTCGTACCCCGGCCCGCCTCTCGTCCCTTAGCCATCGTTAAGAGAGACACCTTGCGAGCCGCCGTTCTTTTGCTTTATTTCTGCGTCCGTCGCGAGACACCCTGACCGCTACGTCTGCCACGCTGGTCGGTCTTCCAGCGACTCGGACTTATATGCACAGGGTGTTCCGGAAGTAGCGGCTTTGGGACCTGTTCTCGATCAGCTGATTGTTTATTTAATTATTATATGGTAAATTTGACATAGGTTGTATACCTAATTAAATAATATTTATTTTTTATGTTCTAAGTTAACAAACTCATTATCCTCGAAGTTAATGATTATTAACTTCTAATTTATTTATTTTTTTGTTCTAATTTAACAAACTTTTGAGTTCTGATTTATTATGTTTGCTATCTTAAGTTAACATTTACATTAACATTTTAGTTCCATTATAAAAGGTTAACAGATATCTTCTATTTGCTTAATAACAATTTTGTAACAACATCCTCGAAATATATTTGAACACCATTCACTCTCTCAATATAAACAATAAAAAGATAACTAACATCACAAGTAATTAATTCGCACCAGGAAACAGAAATCCAAATACAAATGGCTCTTTCTTCCGCAAATTGTTCGAGGCTCATCTTCATTGTCTGCGTAATGGAGGAGTCGCAAGGAATGCCTACTCTATTGAATAACCTACGACGCTCCTCATTACTCACGGCCGCGTATCATCAATCTCCGTACGTAACCCGTTCGTCAACTCGAATGGCTAATAACGTCGCTGCCGTCCACCCGCGTCGATTAATATGTTTCAAATGTCGAATTCATTTAATGATTCCACGGAACGATACCTACGGCTAATGGTCCTTTACATGGATCGAGTGGAAAGTTCGGCCCGTTTCGTGTCGCGTTTATCAAATCGTTCCCCCGTCCCTGTCTCTATCCATCAAGTCATTGGGCAATCATGTTCTACTTGCGAAGAACAGAGTTAAAAGTTCCGAGCTGACTCTATGCTAACGCCACTTTCCCGAAGTACAATGTTCAGCTTTCGAAAACCCCGAGGCTGTCTTCGTTGGGAATGCACCTCTTGCACGAGGTTTCTTGATGCTGCTGGAATAGTGGGGTATCGACAAGAATAAAGGATATTGGTAAAAGACTCGTATGAAAAAAGATGAGAAATAGTAATCGATAATATCCTGCAGGCATTGTTGTCCTCTTTATTGTTATTTTTGCATTTGGTAACATGATTTAATTCAGTGCAGTCTCGTCATAGCACGAAATATTGCCATATTCTCGCGACGAGTATACTCGTCATAACATAAACTGTTGACATAACCTAGATTTACAACCCCTTATATTTCGTGAAAAATTTGTATAAATATAAATTGACAATAAATATAAAACGCTGGTAATACAGTGTCGGGCGTCAATCGTAGGAAAATTTCAATTTGATTAAATGATCGATGAAAAAACGATTAAAGGCATTAATCGTCGGGGTGTCGACGATTGAATGAATCGATTGATGAATGTAATCGTCGGTCGCCGATGAAAGGCATTAAATCGTCGAAAAATCGACGACAGAATTAATCGATTCCTGAAAGTAATCGTCAATCGTCCATTGAAGGAGACAATTAATAATTCTTGATTTCTTTAATGCCATTCGAATCATAATTTGATGCAATTACGTTAAGTATTACCCATATCATGTTTATTAATAATTTATTATAGTCTTGTACTGGGTGGTACAATAAATTTGCGATTAACAATTCGATTAAATATAATTATTTATTGTGATTTGGAATTGAAATAAATATAATCATCAATTGTTATTAAAGATTAAAATCTCCTATTTTTCTTCTTCACTATTTGGAGCATTATTTTTAACTATACTCTCGACTACTATAAAGCTATATTTTATGCAATAAAAATAGATAAATAAGTATAGAATCACAATATTACCATAATAAATATTCGACAGTCCGCAGCGAGCATTACTTCCTTGACACCTTGTACCCGGGTCCCGTGTACGTATATCTTGCCGACACGACGCGCCATGAAGATATTATTGGCACTTGGGCGCTACCACATCGCCTGGCAAGCTGCCCCCTGCCACGTCCCCGTGGTCCCCCGACGCTCCCCCTCTGCCACGGCTCGTCGCGGAGGTCGTACGTGTGCTGTAGCGGATTCGACCCGCGGGGTATTCGAGCATGCCGTGACATAACCGGTACCTGTACCCGCGTATCGCGAAGCTACTGATCCGTAGAGGCATTCCAGCAGGTATATACTACTCCGATGCTGAGATGACTGCGACCGCGCCACGCCGCCGGAGGACGCCGCAATGAAACCGATCGGCGAGCTCTCTCTCTACCACCGTTGTTTTCTTCGCTCGCGGACCTTGTCGAATATATTCCGCCCTCTTTCCAGCGCGGACGATCACGATCCACGACCGCCGCTGTCCACGATTTATTGTATTATCCCGGGACTTCGAATGCTAATACGTCCCGCGGACATTTTTATGTTAATTCTACCCTGCCCCAACGACCAACGCTGCTTCCCTCTCTTTTGTTCTTTGGTTCTTGCTTTCTCTCAACTTCCTCGTGCGTTCATAGATGTTTGTCTCTGCGGGACGATTCAAGTCGAGACATCCAAACGCGTCGAACACTCTCTACAGATGTTCAGGGATAGCGTCAAATTATTTTCTGCTTTGCCATTGATCTTTATTTTTGATAAGCTGGTTGTAGCCATTGCAAGACTGCTGATTATGATTTTTTTTTTGGTGGAATATATCGGTATAAGATTGAAGAGTTTAGTAGTATTGTTGTTTAATTAGTAGGCTGTTTTATAACGTAATGTAATGGCACATTTTTGGGACGAGTATATACGTCGGGATGTCAGAAAATGTTGCCATTTCTTTGTGACAAATATACTCGTCAAAACGCTGCGATGTCTTCACGACGAGTATACTCGTCATAAATTAAAACCCTGCAATTTCTCATCACAACAAAAAATCTTGCTGTGTCTCCTTGACGATTATACTCGTCATACTAAGAAATTCTCCAATAAATTCGATACTTTTTAAATAAGCCGAATTTGACTTTTAAATGAGTTGAATTTGATAAACCAATCAAGAATAAAATAGAAAGAAACGTTTATATCGAATTCGTTTAGCACACCTTCACAGACTTTTTCCACGGAATCGATCGTGTCACAAGCACCCCAGGTAATTTCCGCGAAAAAATCGTCGTCCCCCGTTCGACGCCGTCAGACGTTCAAACGCCGTGTCTAATTACGCGTTACGGATATATTGAATCTGCGCCGCGGCGCGGACAGCAAAGCGGGTAATTATCTGTTCCTGCCCGGTGGATTTATATCTCCGCCGAGTAGCCGGAATGTTTCGCGTAATAGATACGTTTTACTAGGATCAGTGGCGACAAAAACGGGCCATTCCGTTCCGTCGGAACGACGACGCGGCTTGCTTCCCGCCGTGGATAGAACCATTACCGGGCGGGGGTTTGATTTCTGCCTTTAAAAAGAACGGTGGAAGTGGCAGTAAAAAGTTTGCAGACGACAGCGGGTTTCCCGGTGTCGTCCACCCTTCGGACTAGGCTCGGCTATTTCTGCACCTATGAAAACCATTTAACTGCACGCGGATCCACGCCCCTCTGTCGTCAAAGATTCTCGAATGGCTGCATTCGCCGGCTCGGATCTGCGGATCTTCGAGCCGATCGAGAAACGGCGACTGTTCTGAAATATAAAATAATGAGAAACGATTGTAGGATATGTTCTTGGATTGTATTCTTTTGTACATTTAATGTCGATTAACGTCTCGACGGAACGAGCTCCGCAGCCTGCCATCATCTCGTCGAAAGAGTCTCGGAGTCCCCGGTAAGCGGCGGAAGAAAACGCGCGTCGCGGACAAATACGTTAAGAGAGCATTCCCTTATCGATCGTCCGGTTTCGGCGACTGCCGTCGCTCCGGTTTCACCGACAAAAGGGACTTCCCCGCTCGGCGCTTTTCGTTTCGGTCGCACAACGGACAGAATAAATATCGGCGCGGAGAGATGCTCGTTCTTTAATGGGAGGAGGGTGGGGAGGGGGCGGCGGCCACGGTTTCGTCGCGCGCGGCTAGCAAAGAATGCCATTTAAACGCGACAGTTAAGAGGAGTTAGATGCTCGTAGAAAGGAAAGCGTCGCGAACGATGTTTGCACGGTTTACGAGCAATTCGCGGCGCGGCTCAGCACGCTTTGTGGTCGGTTAATGTACCGGATTCCGAGTTCCGTTGATCCACAGCCGGACCCGCTGGAATTTCGAGAAGCCTCCTCTACTCCTTGCCAGACGCCCGTCTCACTCTCTCTCTCTCTATCTCTCTCTCTTTACCCCCGGGGGAAACCCTCGAGCGCCGGACCGACCGGAAACGATTCTGTTAGATAGACCGGAAGCGCGCGGCCGATGCAACCGACTTGCGAGACCGCGTGTCACGATTTCTACGGTTATCGCGATTTTAATGCGACCGGATTCGAAGAAACGTTTCGCAACTGTTAACCCTTTCATTGTTATTATTTTTACGCTAAGTTAATTAGCTAATTTGTTGTTATTTGTTGCTATTTGTTGTTATTTGTTGCTATTTGTTGTTACTTGTTGTTATTTGTTCTTAATTGTTATTTGTTATTATTTTTTGCTATTTGTTATTATTTGTTATTATTTGTTGTTATTTGTTGTTATTTGTTGCTATTTGTTGCTATTTGTTGTTACTTGTTGTTACTTGTTCTTAGTTGTTATTTGTTATTATGTTTTCCTATTTGTTGTTATTTGTTATTATTTTTTTCTATTTGTTGTTGTTTGTTATTATTCTCTGCTATTTGTTGCACAGTAATATGGGGCACGGAATTGAGCGCATAACCTCCAAAAGCAACACAAAACAACTTTTTTATCGTCATAAAAACCACCATCGAATCTCCAATTTCTATTGAAATAAAAATTTGACCCATTAGAAATAAATATTTGAGATACTTGAAATAAAAATTTGAGCTATTAACAAAATCTCCATTGGAGCAAAAATTGTAAAGCACAGAGATTAAGACATCCGCCGTAAAATTCGCGCGATCGCTTCGAAACCCTGTCGAACAGAATCAAGCTCGAATATCGGCTCCGCCGGAATACCCCGTGATCCTTATTTCATAATCTCTCGACCGGGTCTTAGATCCTGGATGGAAGCAACAGGTTCTCGCGCTCACGCGCGTGCGGATCCCGCGTCGCAAACACAGCGGACTCCTACGAGACGATGTCCGCTGTTTCGTCGACTTTTCCCTGAGCACCTCGCCCCAATCTCCCAAAGAATATATCCCGTCTGATGAAGTTTGGTAGCAACCCCCGAGTTACTACCCTGGAGCAGCGAGATTTGAGCCTGCGGTTATGGCAGCTGCGATGGTCTTGCGCGGCGAGAGTCATTTGGGCGAGGTTACTGGCACCGTTTCGACGGCAGGGTGCTCGTCGGGCATCGAGTCAGCAGCGAGAAGGCTGAGAGGCTAACCCTATCTCTCTCTCTCTCTCTCTCTCTCTCTCTCTCTTTACGAAGTGTGCTATAGAAAGGGGTTGTTACGGGCGCATTACCAAGGGAAAATCCGCAAGGAGCTGCGGAACCGTGGGGTTCGCGCGGTTGGAGGACGCGATCTTCAGGACCCGTGATACCTCAATCGTCTAGGCAGCTAGGACACTCGGGGCGTGTTCATGAAAAATGTACAGTAATAAAGACGGCTACGGATTTTATGTACGAGCGCTGGGAGGACTGCTACGGAGGGGGAGTCTGGTTAAATTAAGACGAAAATGTCTGCGATAACTAGACTGCGGATTTTCTGCGTGTTATCGCGAACGCGAGTGGATGGAGCGTAAGACGGTGAGATTTTTTGAAGAATTTTGGTATACTGATTTGTCGTTTTTAATAGATTCGAGGGATTAAGACGTGAAATAATTGTAGATGAGGCTGTCGAATTTTATAACTTAGGGAGAGGATTTTTATTTTGCGTAAAAGTCCGTGGTTTAGTGATAGTAAGTTATAGTATCATATGTTGTACTATACTATACTAATTAGTTTTATTTTAGTAAATTATGTTCCTCCTGGTTTATATCAGATGCTTCGGGAACTATACTACACTATACTATACTATGCTGCGCTATAATATATTATATTGTATTAGACGAGACTATACTATATTATACTATACTGCTGTATGCTTTACTATAATATATTATATTATATTAGACTATATTATGCCATATTATACTGTAATATGGCAAATATTAACGTAATCGTTAATTGGTCCGGTTCTTGCGCCGGCCGGTGACCGCTCGAAGATGACGCCATTAATAACCTCGGTGGACGAGCAGGAGAGGAGCAGCGGCAACGTCCACGGTGTCCTAAGGATCGCCGGCAATGAGAGAAAATAGGGCGAGGGTAGTGGGGGTAGGGGAGTAGGGGTAGGGGCCCATCGGACGGGTCCGGTGATCCCGCCATTAAACACGTCATGCGCGGTTCCGAAAGGCCTCGAGTCTCGTATGACGTTGGCACGCAACGCCGCTCGTCGCCGCGGCCGTTTCGAGGAATTCGGACGGACGGTGCTTTACGCTCACGAGAGACAGAAACGCGCGCGGACGCCCTCCACGGCCGGGCAACGTGGAAATTATATATTTTCGGCCGGCACTCGTGAATCGAGGAGATACGAGCCACCGCGCGGACGGACACGGCCCGCGCCGATGCGGCCCGAGAGAGATCGGCCGGTAATTAACGCTGCCACGGACTCGATCTTATACGTTAGGACCGCTCCGGACGGTGCGCGCATGCGTCCTCGGCTCGTGTTACCCGTGGTCGTAATCGGCGAAAATATACGGCGACACGATTCGTAAAAACGCCGCGACGCGGTGGACGAGGATGCGAGATCGTCGCGAAAATTGGTGCGAAAAATTGGTCGGCGGAATTTCAAATTTTTTACGGGCGATGTAATTAAGGGGAGGGTGTTTTTTAGGTTGCAATTTTGGGGATTATTAGTGGACCAAAGGGTCTTTCGTGCGAAATGGAAATTGCTAGCACCGATTCAGGCACTGGTTTTCTTTTTCCATTTATTATAAATTAAAAATTTGTTACATTATAAAAAAATAACAGTAGCAACTAATATTTCATTATTCCTTTATTAATTTCAATAACTCCGAAATATTGCGTTAATAGTAATTGAACGTTTCCGGTCTCTCCTTTGACATTACTTCAAATTACATTAGTTAATTATATTAACAATTATTTAGTTCCATTGATTATTCTTCAGTTACATTAATCATTATTCAGTTACAATAATCATTATTCAATTACATTAATAATTATTCAATCGCATTACTTCGCGTTCAATTACATTAACCCTTGTTTAATCACATCAACCCCTGTTCGATTAAATCAACAATTATTCCAATTAAATTACTTAAAATCCACCTTATCCCGCGCATCATTTAATCCGCTAAAACTTCCCAGATAACCATAACGCCGCCACGGCATAATCACATTTTTCCATTACCGCGCCCCCCACCGCCTCGCGCACCACGATTTATTAATCAACAATATTGCAACGGATAATATTAATCAAACGCGCCATTGCCGTCTATCTCGTGCCACGGATCTCGTTCGATCCCGTTCGATCTCGTTCGTTAGCGCGACGAACAGTGGTCCGGATTGACGTAAGGTGTGCCATTGCCCCCATAACTCTTCATTCGCAAAATATATAAACGCGAAACTTGGATCGATCGATTGAAATAATGTCAGATTAAGGATTAATTAAGAAAAAATACATTAATTTGATTACTGTTGTTATTATTATTATTATTATCGTTATCAGTATGGGACACCCTAATATATTCAATACATATCGTGAATGTTCATTTTCTGGTAAAAATGGCATAACTTACGCTAATCCTCGCCACGGTTGGCAACGGTACCGATGATAATCGCGCACATCGATCCGCGATCGTTTCCCGGCGACGACGCTCTCCCGGTGGATCCACGCGCTACAAAGTCTTCTACCTTCTTCCCTTCCTCGTGACGCAACACGTGGTCCTCGTAGTTTCCAGGATCCGCGGAAGCGAAGAGAGACGACGGCGGTCGGCCGCGTTCCTTATTCCCGCCGCGCGGTATTCGATCAATAATTAACGATCAAACGGCGATCGAGCCGCCCGTAGCGGAATCTTTGATCCCCCCTCCCTCCCCTCCCTCCCTCCCTCCCGCAGGCGGTTAATCCGATCGGAGGCGCGCCGATCTATGGGCGCAGGGTTCAAGCAGTTGTTAGTCATGGATCCGCGCGTAGAGACCGCGTCTTCCGCCAGGCGAAGATAATATCGAAGCGCCGATGTATGAACGCAAGAAGCGCCGACACAGGCTTGCGCGCGCGCGCGCCTGTGCGCCTGCGCGAGCGAGCGACTTTCGTTTCGCCCGGTTCCGCACGGTTACACGCGTTGCCGGTGAAATTCACGGCGCCGCGGGATATACGTTCCGCGGTCTTCTTCGTACCTGTTAATTACCGCGGCGGTGAAACAATATTGGACGCCGGGGCCGCGCGCCGACCGCTCCGCCGCAGATAAGCAGCCGAACCGATCTATGAAAGCGTTAATCAGCCGCGCGGTTTCTGCGCTCGGGGTTCCGTCTGTAATGCGCGCGCGCGCGCGCGGGAGCGGGGGGGTTGGGTCGGCTGATTTTAATCGCGGAACCCTTTGAGGCCTTGTGATAGACAATTTTAGCCGCTTCCCCGTGGGATATTAGCGAGCGCTTCAATCTTTATCTCGAATTGATCGCCGACCGCTTGGGTTCGTTGCAACCGAGCGCGTGTCTTAACCCTTTGCGCTCCTCTCTGACGAGGGAAACTCGGTGTTTTGTGCGAGGAGATCTTCTTTTGACAATTTTCTATTTCTGGAAATTAATATTTTAAATATCAACTAAATATATATATTTTTTTAAATACGTAGTAAATGTGTATATATTAGACATACAAATAAAAGTATATATTTTATCATAAAAAATCAACGAGAAGCCAACATACCGGCGCGTCGTACCTCAAAAATGACATCCGCGAAATCCACCGCAGGTACAAGGCGAAGAGGATCCGTTCCCACAGCGTTCGTGTCAGAAATAAAGCAGCAGAAGCCAACGCGAATCGTGCGTCGTGCTTCATTTAAGAACTCTCGTCGGTTCGGTGGCCAAAGGTGGTGGTGGAGGAGGAGGAGGAGGAGGAGGTTGGTCGGACGCAGTCGGTAGCGGCGCGGCGGAGAACACGTGAGCGTTGTCAGTGGATCGGTAGGATCCGATCAATATTTAGGACACTTTACAAGCCCACGGAGCCACGGCAGCTTTCGGGCCGGGCTGCATTTCTCGTGGATGGGTATCGCGTGCTCTCGCGCGATCTTTCCTGCCCGGCCGTTTACTTAGCCCGCGCTCTGTACAACGCGTGGGTGGAACGCGGATACGCTGGCGGCTTGACCGTGCCGGGGGGTTGGGTGGGGGAGAGACAAGGCTCCCGGGTGGTTCGCTCGAGAGAAACGGGTAGCGGCGGGACGGCGGGAACGGACGTGGTAGGCAGAGGAAAAGAGAGAGAGAGAGGAGAGAGAGAAGGAATGACTGAGACTGAGGAAGGCAGAGAAAGTTAGAGCAAGAAAGAGCAAGATAGAGCAATGTAGAGCAAGATGGAGCAAGATAGAGCAAGAGAGATTAAGAGATAGAGAGTAATAGAGTGCAATATAAAGCAACACAGAAAGACAGAGAAATACAGAGGAAGAAAAAGCTAGATAGAGCAAAAAATATCAAGGTAGAGCAAGAGAGAAAGAGAGAAAGTAACAGAGAGGGTAACAGAGAAAGACAGAGAAATGGTGAGAAAAACAATGCAAGAAAGAGCAAGATAGAGCAAATTAGAGCAAGATAGAGCAAACTAGAGCAAGATAGATTCACGAAAGAGAGCAATATATAGCAACAGAAAAAGCCAAAGTAAGACAAAGCAAAGAAGAGTAAGAAATAGCAAGAAAGAGCAAGAAATAGTAAGAGAAACCCCAAGAGAAAGAGCAAAAGAGAGGAACATAAAGCAACAGAGAAAGAGAGAAAGAGGGCGGTCGAGCAGCCGTCAGACAGGCGAGAGAGAGAGAGAGAGAGAGCGTGGGGCAAGTTATTCGCGTTACGTACACGCGGCGTTCGAGGTTCCCGCAGCACGTAACGCGTATCGAACATGAGTAGTAGGTTGTTATCGCCCCACGTGGCCGCGCAGCGTATTTAACAACTCGTATTTGCCTTGGCACTGATCCGATCCCGAAGCTCCTCGAGTTTACACGAGGATCGCGCTTAAGGGATTAGCACGCGAAGCCACGCGAAACGCCCGGCCTCAAACGACCCACGAGAGCTACCAGCGAAAAAAGAGGATCTCGCCTCAGCCCCGGGGCCTCTCGCTCGCTCGCTCGCTCGCTCGCTCTCGGCCAACCACCGCTTCCTTGTCGACTTCTTCAATCTTTCTTCGGCCCGGCAACCAAATGTTGGAAGCCTGGCGCGCTCGCCTGGCTTTCTTCGCTCGGAATCGTTTACTTTGTTCTGTACCACGCTCGGCTATGTTCGACACCATTTGTCCGATGGCGGTTGTGTTCGATCGGTCGACGAACGCGTTGGTTCATAGAGCGGACCGTATCTTTTGTCGGAACGATTCACCAGCTTTTACTAGGGTTGATGGTCCAATTATTGCGACTGTTCCAGTTTTTTTTCTTTTTTTTCTTTTTTTGATGCCGGTTGAAAGCGCGCAGAGAGAGAAAGAGGGTGTTGCGCGTAGATTTAACGGTTAACGTGTTAAACCACGGGAACAGAGAACTTTTGTTTCATCGCGGGTTATTGTATGATTTATATTTGTCAGTGGTTTTTCCGGCGGTTGAACGGCCATGTTTTTTTTTGAAAATTTTATTCAGGTGTAACAATGTTTTAACATGTATGAAAATCTTTTTTACAGCAAGTTAACATTGTTTCGTATTGTTATATTATGTCGTATACAATATAAAATATAGAATATACAATAGATACTATAGAAACGCTCAAATATTTATAACAATGGAACAGAATTTTATTCGCATCGTTTCTCTCTCTCTCTCTCGTTCTCCAGACTTATGGTCATGCCACATGGACACACCTTACATCGCACGGCGTCGGGGTGGATATAATATTATCGCCGTGGATAAGCAGCCGCCGCCGCCGCCGCCGCCGCCGCCGCCGTACATCTACCGTAGCGCGTATTGTATCGGCGATACGTTGACTCCGGCCGGGCAGAAATCATTTTTATGGCGACCGTCTCGTCGCTGGGCCCGGGATCGGATATTGTATTCATGCTGCGCGTGCACTGCTGCAATGGTCGCAGGTCGCACGATCATTTGCACGATATTTATCGGCCGAACAATAAGGGTCGCACACCACCCCCTCCTTTCCTCTCTCTCTCTCTATTTGTCGCTCTAAATTTCTCTCTCTCTCTCTTGACCGCTCTAAATTTCTCTCTCTCTCTCTTGACCGCTCTAAATTTCTCTCTTTCTCTCTCTCCCCCTCTCTCTCTCTCTCTCCTTATTTCTCGGTCTCTTTATTTTCCTCCCTCCTTCCCTTTTCTCCCACACTTCCCCTCTCGCCCTCCATTTTTCCGTCGCCGTTTCCTTCAGATCTACTCCTCCCACGGTCGCTTACCTGGGCGATAACGGAACGATCGGCGAATTACCAATAAATAACTGCTTATTGAATTATTGTCGGGCATTCCAGTCGCCGGCGCGCGTTACAGCACGACGACGACGACGACGAGGAGGAGGTGGAGGAGGGGGACGTATCGGTCCCTCGCGTTGCTGTGTCGATTCGATTCGATTCGATTCGGATATTGCCGTTGCGAGCCGCGCTCGGACCCACGCGGGGCATTTCGTTCACGAGCCTCCGGCGAATTAAATGGAATTTGAAAGCGTTTCGAGCCGAATGGCCGGGCCGGAACAGCTCCCTTTCTCTCTCTCTCTCTCTCTCTCTCTCTCTCTCTCTCTCTTTCGAGCGCGCTGCGATCCCGTCTCTGACCAGAATATTGGACGACGCGGGGATAATCGAACTGGTCAGCGACCCCCCCCCGGTTGATTTTCTCGCATTGTCTTCGCGGTTGCTCGACGAAAATACGGAGAGCCGGGCATACGAGCGAGCGCGGTGCCCGCCCGCCCGATGTGTTCTCGTCGACTTCGCACGATTCGGGGGCCATTTCATATTCCTTTCGGCGGACGAGGATTCCTCTTCTACTTCTTCTTCTTCTTCTTTTCTTCTTCGTCCTCTCTGCTTCTCTTTCTTTTTCTTCTTCTGCTTGCTATGCCGGATTCGACGCCGCGGTCGACGATCATTTATTCTAAACTGGATAAAACGATGATTGCGAGTTCCACATTCGTACGGAGATATCTAGCTCTTCGAATGATTTATAATTAGGTATAATCGGAGACGCGATTGGAACGAAGATACGTCGTATTTAACAGCAACGATGTCTTCGACCCCATCAATTTCCCATCAAACAAATTGCAAATTCCTCCAAAAAATAAATCTAAAGGACATTAAATATTTCTCCATTTATTACAACAAGCACCACCATTTATTTGCAACAATTTCAACCATTTATTGACAGCAAGCTCCACCAAACACAATTTCCTTTCTTCCCCCCGTCGCAAAAACCGTCGCTGAAATAAAAGCGTCGATCCCCGACTGTTCCCCCATTGAAACCGCGACACTCGACTCTCTAGCCGTGCGTCTACACCTTCCTCGATGAATCGCCATACTCCCGGCCTATATTTAGCAACATTAGTTTCAGTACTTGCACCCCAGACGGGAATATGAGCGCGCGACTACATCTCTCACGCTACATCTCTCCGCGCGCGTTCACTTCGAGACTATGCTCGCGTGGCCCCGTTTTCACGCGTCCCTCATAGTAGTCTCTGCCCTCCGCGCGCGCAGATCGGGCAATATCCATGCAACCGCGTCGCAACGACGGCAGAGACCGTAAGCGAAGAGCAGAGAAGAGTAGTAGAAGAAGAAGAAGAAGATGAGTCGATGTTTCACACTCCATCGCCCGCCGCTCCTGGATTGTCTGCTCTCCTGCCCCTGGCGGCGGACCGGTGTCGGATTCTCGGTACTCTCGGCCGTTTCTTTTTTATTTCCCTGCTGCATTGCCCCTGTCTGCCTCGCCCCGCGATACCTTACCGTCCCCACCCCGCCCCGTTCCCGCAGTCGAGCAGATCATTTCCCGGCAAAATCATTTATACGCGCTGGCCGAGTATGGCGCGACGGTGTCGGTCGCTTTCCAGCTCGAACCGCGTCGCCGTGGCGCGCGGCTTGCCCTCTTTTGGTCAGTTCACCCGTCTAGGACAGACGGACACGCGTGCAGGACAAATCGTTCGGCCGGCGAGACGTTTCTTCCTCCGACACGCTGCGCCGTCGACCGCTTTCTATTCGTCGGGCTCGATGATCCTGATCGGGAAACTGCTGCTGGTTTTTCCGATCTGTTTCAAGGCTCGCGTCGATTTTATTGCACGTCTGCGGTGCTCTCTTGTGGCGGCTGTCGCCCCCTTTCCCGACGATGGGAACTAAGGCTGCCGGTCATCACGGATTTATTTTTATGGATTTCCCGGAAGCTTAGATTTATTTTTATGGATTTCGCCGAAGCTCAGATTTATAATTACAGATTTCGCCAAAGCTCAGATTTATTTTAAAGATCGTCGAAATTGTAATTGATATATACTTATCAGAAGACTCAATTTCATAAAACGAATTTTGTTATATAAAATGGAGATACCGGAAGCTGGAAAAATTATTACACAGATTTGCAGTGTAAAGGGTTAAAACTGATACGATGACGGCGCAGTTATTCGACGATTTTCGCGTCGCGCCGCGCGCGACCATAATGCGAGGCTCGCTAACGGAATATTAGCGAGGAACTAATCGCGATAATCGCGGACATCCCTGTTTGTTAAAACGACGAGAGAGAGAGAGAGAGAGAGAGAGAGGGGCCCGCGGTGCCGGTCAATATATCGAATTACAGGAGACCCGGGCCAGCGGCGACGCGTCGCGAGAAACGCGTTTATCGAGTTTCCCCGTTCCCCGCTTATTATCGCGCGTCGATACTGTCACGTGATCGCCCGAAACGACGATACGACACGAGCCCACCACCCGCGACACAACTCGCCCTCGTCGCGACCGGTTCACCGATTTTCTTCGCAACAATCGGTCGGTCATTCGCGAGGGATGGAAAGGGTGGCAGAGGGGGAGAAGAGGAGTGGTAAAGGGGGGGGGGTGGAAGGGGTGGACGCACCTCGGGGCGCCGCGTTTTCGATAGCCGCCGCGCCGGGGGTTTAATTAGAACACGCCCGCGCGGCACTGTTTAATTAGGTTAGCATTATTGGCCGCCACCGACGACTTTTTAATTAGCCCGGCAATTAATAAAAAAAACCGTTCGCTCGCGGACGACAAGCCACCACGGTGTCGGCCTCCTCTTTTTTTTCTCGTCCGCGTTGCTCCGACGTTCTAGAATCTGTTTATATTTTTTTCTCTTTTTTTTTTTTCTCCGCGGACTGCCATAAATGCCTCCGGCGTTTTAAAGGAACGCCGAAGTTCCGAACGTTTTACCGGGCATTAATTTATCGGCCGAAGTTCGGACGCGGGTCTCGCGGAGTTTTTAATGCGTCGCGTTTTTATCGCGCATCGGTCCCGAAGGACGTCGGTGTCTGATGCGATTAAAAATGGATCGGCGACGTCCGGAAAATTCGGTGATTTAAGGAGTTCGAAGGATGTCGGAGCGACGGTGACGAGATATGTTTCATAAGGTGGTTTGATAGTGGTGTCTTTAAGACGTTTTTAGACCGTTCGTAGGACATTTGTAGGAAACTCATTAAA